>NC_056747.1:672809830-672869830 GCF_019279795.1 Protopterus annectens | reverse complement strand
CCAACCCATCTGGAATGCTGTTTGCCAAATGACAGTTCTATCTCCTGCTCACAGTGACAGACAAGGGCCAACACCACCAGGATGTTCCCAGGAATTGGAGTGTGTTTCCATGCAATTGGCTATGGGAATGTTACCACACCTATTCCACATGCAATCAGCTAGGGAAGGGCTGCAATTCATGCAGAGGCCATCAGTTGATCATGAGCATCACATTAAATACACATGCTGCTGCCTAAGCATTGCAGGTGTGGTGTGGCCCTCCACATCCACCTTAGAGGGAGTGGGGGAGGCAGACAGAGGTGAAGACATGTCAGGGAGAGTTGGGAGTGTAAAACTTACGCATGTTTGTGTCACACACCTACCAGCACAGGGTATCAAACACCCGACAGCTATGTAGTGCTATCACACTTTGATGCTGTTATTGGAAGCACCACATGGGTTATCTGGTGGTAGCACTCAGAACATATATATGATGGTGAGTGACATCTGCAATGGGGATATGGTAGATATACAGCAGGTGACGTACATGTGCCTGTCTGCATGAACAGGTGCCAGCGTCAGCACAGGCAGACTCACACAGGGACGCACACACATTAACACACTTGGCAGGGCCAGGAGTGCAACCTGTCCCTAGTGGGATTGCCACAACACATCAATGTGCAGGGAACACATGCACCACATGGGTGATACAGAGGTCATATTGGCAGTGAGTATGATGGGGTGTCAGACATAAGACAGGATGCTTCACTGTGCCCTGGGGGGAGTAGTGCATGTGGACATATGCACCATACAACACACACATGAACACACAGGGTCCAGTTTGGACATGCATGGGTGTGTGGTGGCCAACAGTGCCAGCAGACTATACAAGGGTAGGCGATGGGTATACCTTGGCATCAGCCCACATGACAATGGTCTGCATTGTGGCACAGGCCTGTAGCATCTGCATTTGCACAGGTGGGTATTGCATCCGTCTTCCAGTCACCTGGGTGACTATTGTGTGTGGCCAATGCTGTGCATCACTTGCTATATCTGTGTTCCCTAGTCCATGACTTGGATGGTGTTTAGGATGTGTACACCTCCCACATGCATGTACATTGACATGTGGAACTGTACCTGGGGTGTCTGGCCCATGCATAGAACACAACTTATCATCAGATGTGCCAGTCTTGCCCACGTGTAGCAGGGAGTGGTACTGGTCAGCAGTTTTAACCTGCACCTACAGTGACAGCATGCTAACAGCATTTCCTGATGTCAGTGTCATCTGTCCATACAGGCCATGTTGTCAGGCATGGTATGTCCATTGTGAATCACATGTGAAGGCACAGTGGAGTTGCTAACTGTGATTGGTAGGCCTTGATGTCACATGTATGGGTATGACTTTGCACCCCAGCCTCTCAGCCATTTACATCTGTTATCCCTGTATGGTTGACATTGTGATATATTGTAGGGCCACCATAAATTAAATTAGCAAAACCCCTCCACATTGCCCACAGGTGTCACAGACTCACAACCACCTCTACACAGGACACGAGTTACAAACACACACACACACACACACACACACACACACACACACACACACACACACCTGTCATGTCTGGGAGTAGAACCCCTACCTAACTAGTTTACTACACTACATTACAGCACTACGCAGTTATATCACGCGCCATGGACATTACTGAAATACATCTTCCCCAAAGGTGTATTTCACAATTAATGACATCAGCAGGACTACCAAAGTAGGGCATTTGTAATGCACTGCGTGTGAGTAGCCTATAATGCATTGCTCTGTACACAGACACTGAGACACACACATCACATCCAGAACTGGCATGGATGGAGATGGAACACTACCCCTGTTCTAAATCACACTACAGCAGTATGCAGTTACAGGACGCACTACAGTGATTACTGGGCTATCACGTTCCCAGAGGTGTACATCTAGGTGAGTGACATCAGCAGCCTTGACAAAGTAGTGTATATGTATTGTATGGAGTGTGAGTAGCCTAAAAAGCATTGCTCTCTACCCAGTCAGACAGACAGACACACACACACACACACACACACACACACACACACACACACACACACACACACACACACGCGCGCACACACACACACAAACTCACACACACACACACACACCTGGGGTTTGAACACCTACCCAACTAGTTTGTCACACTACAGGACATGCCACAGCGATTATTGGGCTATCATGTTCCCAGAGGTGTATGTCTTGGTGAGTGACATCAGCAGCCTTGCCAAAGTTTAATATATGTATTGCACAGAGTGTGAGTAGCCTAACAAGCATTTCACTTTACACAGTCAGAGCCAGACAGGCACATACACAAACTCACACAATTGACAGGTCTGAGGTTAGTACTACTACCTAACTACTCTGTCACTACAGCAGTACACAGTTATGGGAAGCGCCATGCACTTTACTGAGCTATAGCTCTCCCAAAGGTGCAATTCAGATTAGATGACCTCAGCAGGCTTGTCATACTACTGCTATGGGGAGGGCAGTGTGTGCATGGGCCATACCCCATTCATGTGGGGGTTGACATGCCACATGCGGGCACACACAGGGTCATATGTCACAGGTGCGTGTATACAGCTACTAGATGGCTGCTTCCTTGTACAGTCTTGTTGCACAGCTGGCACGTACACCACATAGTCTGTCATGCTGACAGGTACTGGTGGCTAGTATCCGCAGTGGGTTACATCCACAGCTCATGTGTTGGGGGCCCTTAGGCTGTGTAAAAGTTGGGACAGGCCCGCATGGCTCCTTGTCACAGTCACCATCTTTCTCACATCTATACCCGTGTGCCTGTGGCTTATTATAGTATGTTGTTCTTACATATTTGCCGGCATTCCTATCCACTGTGTGTGCAAGGCAGGAGTGGTACATACTGACATGTGTTCACACTGAGAACTGCAACTTCCAGATATATCTGGTCCACTGGTGTTTGCAGACATGGCCTTCATGTGTTTAAGTATGTGAGCATGCCCAGTATGACCTCTCAGTATGTTGTTGAATGACATTGCCATCATGCTTCCAAGTGTGTGAGCATGCCCAGTATGGCCATCTGTGTTGCATGTGTGGATCACATCCAGGTTGTTAGTACTGTGGTGCTGACCTTTTATTCTACACCAACGGGTAGCATGCTGTGTCTGCAGGGTATCCATCGGTCATTTGCCATTGACTTTTGCTACATTTCTGCATAGCGGGGGGGCACCTGACTGTTTCTATTGTTCTACACAGGACTGGGGGGGGCACACCTGATTGTTACTCTATGTGTACATTGGATGGGGGACACACCTGACACTTGTACACATTGCTAGCACTGTACTGGTAAGTCAGGTACTCCATTTCAGTCTGTAGTCTTACCTATCCTGCTGGATAGGGCTTACCAGTGTAGTACAGATCCTAGCTTTGTTTACCTACATATTAGTGTCTGACTTCCTAGCCTTCACAACTTACATCTGACTGCCTGGCCTGCTGTGGTCTGTCTGTGTAGGTCTGGGGTGGGGTTAACCATATTGCACATTCGGAGGCCATAGTACAGCATTTGTTTGTGTTTGTCTTCACCTGTCCTGCTGGCCGAGACTGTTGCTGGGTATGTGATCCTTCCTGACAAGTATGTGTGGCTCTTATGGACACCCCTGTCGCTCAGCCCATTTCCTGCGCTGGGTTTTGTCACCCTGTGTAGTACTGGTTACTATAGTGACTCCAGTATGTGTTACAGATCTCATGCTAACACTATGGGTGTCTACTCTCTGCTGCCTTGACATCTGGCCGCCCAATTCCCTTGCATGTTCACATCCATACTATAGCTACAGGTAAAAACACATTCTACTCCATTTGACAATTGGTAGGTTGATTGACTTACCTTGAGGGTGTGCGGACTTGCGGATGGTGCTGGAGGGCTGCCTATGTTGGATGCACATAATACACCCCTATACATGGTTAGGCACAGGTAGTGTCATGTTTGGCATCCCTTTTACTGTCTGTGTGAGTCAGAGATAGGTGTCATTCCCTGGGGCCCTACTGCATGAGTGCATATACTATGCGTTACCTCTTTGCCAAGACCAAGGCATACTGGACATGCCCCCTTCTGCCTACTGGAGCAGGCTCAGGTTGTTCCTTCTCCTAGTCACTCTGTACCTGCACAGGCCTTAGCATTGGTGGGGGGCTGTGTGGCCCTGCCCCATGCTGTTCCTGCTGCAGCTGTTTCCACAGGATCATACTGTGTAGCATAGCATATACCATTATTATTTGGGTACATGTAGCTGGTGAATACTGCAGGGCTCCACCAGATGTGTCCAGACACCGGAACCGTGACCTAAGCATCCCAAACACACGCTCTATTATATGTCTGGCCTGTGCATGTGAATCATTATGGCATTGTTGTTCAGGTGTGTGTGCATTTCTGATGGGTATCATCAGCCACGGCTCCAGTGAGTACCCAGCATCCCCCACTAGGTGACTGTAGGGGATGTCCACATCGGCAAATCTGTTGTACAGCTGCGTCAGTTGCCATAAGTGTGAATCATCATAGCTTCCAGGGCAGCCAGCACACACATTCAGTATAATGCCCTGGGCATCACATACGACCTGGCAGTTGATGGAGGGGATGCCCCTGTGGTTGATGTAGGCCCTACCCTGCTCATCAGGTGGTGCTTTGATGCATAAGTGCATGCAGTCTATAGCACCCACTACCCCAGGGTAATTAGGTATTTGGTGGAAGAGAGGCATATTGTGGGTCAACACCTCATGTGTGTTGAGGAAATATACAAGCTCAATGGCATGTGCTGACATGGCATCCAGGAATTGGTGGAAGACTCTGGATGATGATGCCTGTGAGATGCCCATGTTATCCCCAGTTGTAGTTTGGAAGGTACCTGTGGCTAGTATACCTAGGCCTACACATACCTTGGTATCCACTGGGATGGGTTCCCCTCAGCCAGTGTGGCATGTCAGGTGTGGCCTGCACAGCTGAATGATTTGCTGTAGGAGGTCTATGTCCACCCTATAGCGCTCCATCTTCTCCAGCTCATGCAGTCCCTGGTAGGTTACCTTGGGTCTGTACACTCTTCTCTGTCTCCTCACTGTGGGTTGTTTGGCAGCATTAACATCCTCACCACCGTCAGCCTCTTGCACATTTTGTTCTAGGTTGCCTGCTGCAGTCCTTCTCATTTTGTAGGTTTAGTTTTAAAATGTCCTCGCTTGTATACACCGGTGGTGTAGAGTGTGGAAAAACCAGGGGGGTAGGTGTTTGCTTGGTTTATAGTGGTGTTCTGGGCTGGGCTGCTTCCTGTGTGATTAGCTGATTCTGATGCAATTCACCTGGCAGCTCAACGAGGTCTCCTTGATTACCTTCCTACTGCTGTTTTCCCTTCCCATTGCTTCCCTGTTTAGGCCCATGTGCGCGCCGCATGAACGGAGTGCTCAAATGTGCATGGAGCTGCTTTTTCCTGGTTTAACTTCCTTTTTCTACCTGTACAACCCGGCACGTGGTGCACACACTCACTTACACTTTGTACAGAGTGCTAGGCAGTTTTAGACACACCCTTAGCTTAGCTGTGCTACACTAGGAGCAATCCCAAGCCACAGGTCTCCAATCCACTTACAGTATGCCTGACACACACCCCCATAATGTCACCTATATCCTAGTCTTGCACCCAGCTATTTATACTCTTACACTCTTGGGACCTGCCTCACACCCAGGGAAAATCTGGGATTCACTAACCCTTCCCTCATTTGCATAGGATTGCCTGCTAATGCATAGTTACATGTCCCACACTGAGCCTCCCCCCTTAGCAACCATTACGCACTGGCCAGGTTGTCTTCTGACTGCCATTGACTTGCATGGCAGAATACTGATTTTAGTTAGAATGCTTATTTTAGGTTTATTTTATTGATTTCCCCCAATCCCATTTGCTCGTCGCTGCCCTATACTTAACCAGGTGAGATCGGCAAAAAAAAAGGTTGTTGTTTTTATTTATTAAACATTTTGCAATGCCAATGGCCTTCTACTTGGCCATTAGCATGCTTCCTCAATGATATGCAGCTTTTATTTGGAGCTGTCATAGCTCCGTTTTGTAGATTGATGAACTGTACTCGGTTACTAACAGAGTACATTTCTGCACACTGCACTCGTCCTGCACTGATGGCTGTCAGCTTCCTGGATCGCATATTACCCTCATTTGCATGGTTTTCACCTGCAAATGAGGGTAATTTGCAT
This sequence comes from Protopterus annectens, assembly GCF_019279795.1. NCBI lineage: Eukaryota > Metazoa > Chordata > Ceratodontiformes > Protopteridae > Protopterus > Protopterus annectens. The sequence goes on along the minus strand of NC_056747.1, from coordinate 672,863,579 downwards.
ACAGGAGCTCGGTCCGTGCAGGATTAGCCTAAGAGCTCACATGCACTTCCCGGGAGCTCGTTCCTGGCTCGCACGTCAGCCATATTGCCAAAAATAGCTCAACTAATCCTGCATGCTATAAAGGGCTTTGTAAATCTGTGGGAGTGTCTCACTTTAATCTCCATCATACTCACATTATTAACCTACACTATATCTTAACAACTACAATTCTCTGACTACTTTTCTTATTACCAAAAGACACATGGCAACAATCTAACCCGCTGCATCCATTAAGTTCAATATAGTATATAAATCACTGCACAGACTTCATTAAGCCTAAAACAATCCATACCTCCAAAAAAAAGGTTCAAAGATACTATCACCAGCTGTTCCACAAAGACTAAAATAACACAAATAGCGTACTACTAAATTTACTACTAGCAGGTGACATTCACCCCAATGCTGGACCTTCTCAGGCACCAAATTACTTCACATATAATAAAACCAACCCTGCCTAATAACCTAAAGTTAGTCTCCCCACAAAATAAGGATTAGGAACAAAATCTCAAATCAATTCCATATGAACGTCAGAAACATTGTAAACAAACTTTCAGAATTATACTCGTAGGCAATATTGCTCCCCTGACATATTAGCAGCAATAAATTCTTGGCTAAACCCAATATGAATAACACAGAAAGCCTCCCCCTCCAGCTTTAGACAGGATAGATGAAACAAAAAAAAAACAGGAGAAGTAGCAATAATAAATCACAGTAGTATAAACCTGTCGCCTTTCCCCTTTACTATATCCTCCTTTCAGAATGCCAAACTGCTTCTAAGTAACCTAAAACTGAAGAAGTCTGTGTTACAATCTTGACGAATGTTCTCAAATTTATTAAACCTGTATTTTATTGTCCGTTGAAGTGCGGTCAACCCCGTTTTTTTGTTTTTCGCAACTAAAGTTTTTGTAGTTTTGTGTACAGTTTCTCAGTTCAGTAACTAAAACTGAACACACACAAAACAATACATATGGCAGCCAGTTACACCCCACCTGGAGACAATATCAGCACACTGGAGGACATCCTATCCTGACTGTCCCACAATGTATGCAGAGACAGTTATACCAGGTGATGTTAACATCAAATGGTAAGTCCCACCTCTGAGATAACTATTTCTAAGTTAAAACTATTCAATTTCTCCCAACTTATCACTAATCCTACCAGAATAAACCTGAAAAATGGTAAAACTACCACCCTGAACTTGTTATTAATAAGGCACCCTAACAATATAAACTCCCACAGCAACTTAGCAAGCACACTTTGTGACCATCTGCCCATATATGCAACAACATAATGATTAATACTGAAAAGAGACCACAGCCTGTCTCTTGTGAGTCAGACAAAAATGTTTCCCACTCGCCCACCTGGTTACTGTTGTGTTCTTAAACACTACTGTCTTTCTAGTTGCCTGCCCCTTACGTTAATTTGACCATATATCTCATTTCCTTTCTGCTTTTACTGGCTGGTGTAAGCACAAAATTATCATTTTGTGAAATCACTCTCCTTCAACTATTTAAATTTATTGGCCATCCTACTGTATTCCATAGTACCAGAATACAAAAGTGGCCACCCCATTTCAATCTATCTTGCTGTTTTGAAAATAGTGACTCTCCACTAAAACTTAACTTTTAGACAGGCTAACTTACCTACTTTCACATCTAACTCCTCTAGTGCACACTGCAGAGCCTAGGATAAACCATTTTTTTTCATCTTACCTTTAAGCATCTATTGCAAGACCACCTGTTATTGTAGAGCCCACATTCTGCCTCTCAGCAGTCATCTTGAGATTAGTGCTTCTGTTTTCTCCTGGTGAGAGGAGGAGTGCAGTTACATTATTTCCTTGAGACTGCTGATCATCAGAAAGCTTAATAACTACTTTATAGGTGACTGCTTAGAATCTGTGCTTATATTCTGATCCTGGTGAGAATAGGAGCAGAGTGGATAGATTCCTGACTCTTTCTGGTTGGAGAGTGAGTGTCTGTGCTTAACATACCTGATTGGTCTGGCTGCTATTCGAGGCATGTACCAGAAAAAGGCTACAAGCCTGCAGACCCTTGCTTCAGCTTGGACAAAAATGTGGATCACCAAACAGGCCGTGGCCTGCTTCTCTTCTTGGGAATGGTGCTAAAACTAGCTAGTTTTAGCTAGAACAAGCCAGATTTTTAGTTTCAAAACTCAAAGCCATTTCCTTGTGCTCAGCACTTGCTCAGAACTTGTTGCAAGCACTAAATAAACTACAAACTACTACAGCACACGACTTTACTCACTTGTCAAAAGGAAAACTGTTCTTAGTACTTAAATTAACAAGCACCTATCCAGGCATGTCCATGGGGCAGTTTCCAGTGTTTTCTCCTGTCCACCTGATGAATCTGGGCATCTTGGGGCAATGTAGCAATTGCCTCATGCACACCGACAACCCTCAACTCCTACCACTCAACACTACAACCTGTGAGAGATGCACTTATATAGTCAAACTGGAAGCCAAGCTCTCTCCAGCCAAGAGACTAGACAGTCAAGAGGAGAAGGTTAACACCTGCACCACACCACACTCAACACATAGTCCTTCAAACCCACTCTACCAAAACCCACACATAGAAACACAAAGCACACACCCACATTCATAGAGGCTCTCAATAAAAATCTGCCCAAGCAACAGAGACCTCCCAAGCTAAAATGCAGAAAACCACTACCCCTCAACACTACCCAAATGACACATAGCCCACAAAATCAGTGTGCCAGTCAACCTCAGCCCATAAGGCAAAACAACATACCAGAAACACAAGTCATAGGGGACTCTACAGTCAGGCACACTGATGTCCCACTCACCAGGCTAAACAAGGAAAAAGTTACTGCCAGATGCCTGTCAGGTACCAGGATCTGCCACATAATGCATGCACTCAGGTCACTCCACAAGTACAAATATGACTCTGTCATTGTCCATGTTGGTGTGAATGACTTGAGATGTACTTCCCAGGACTTCATGAAGAGAGACATGGAGGAGCTCTCGGATCTTGTAGCCCAGGAGGGTATGACCCTAGCCCTGAGTAGCATCCTGCCATCGCTCAGAATACCACAGTACAAGGACAAAATGACTGACTTCAACAATTGTCTAAGCTTCCGGTGTCATTCTAAGGGGATCCAGTATCTGTCTGCCTGGGACGACATGGTCGGCAGACCACGATGCTTTGCCAGAGATGGCCTGCACCTGTCACCCCTGTGATTCCGGATAAGGCTCTTGCCACCTCTATAGTGCCATTTTTAGGCAAGGTTCAAATGCTAAATTCACCACCGTAACAGGTACAAGCAAGCAAACTCTGAGGGTAATGCTACTCAATGCTAGAAGTCTAAACCTCAAAATACACTCACTCGAGGCACTCCTTAAAATGGAGAACATTGACATCTGTGCAGTGACAGAGACCTGGTTCAAGGCTCCAGAGAGCACCCCTGCATTACCAGGATAGAATCATGCCACACCTTTCAGCCACCTAACCTGGACCAAAACATTAAAGGCAGAGGCGTGTCCATATTCATTAAAGATATCCACACCAACAGGCTAGTTGCTCAACATAATGCATCCAGAATTATCCAAGTGCAACTAACACTGGGCAAGACTGCAATCCAGGTTGTAGCTTGTTACCGATCCCCCATCATGCCCCAGGATTCCCACTCTTTATTTCTTAAGATACTGGAAAATATTAAGGTACAACCCAATACCTTAATTATGGGTGATTTCAACTACCCCCATCATCAACTGGGAAAACAACTTATGTACCAACTCATTCGCTCAACGTTTTCTGGAATTCATAAATTCCAATGCCTTGGATCAGCTTGTCCACACCCCCACCAGGGGCAGCAATATCCTGGACCTGGTCATTATCAATATGGGTAACCAGTGTTCCATGCCAGTGGTCAACTCCTTGCTGGTCAGACCCGACCACAAGCTAATCACCCTAGACATCCATATCCCACCTGCACCCCACATTAAGGAAACCACTGTCAAAAACTACTCCAAAGCCAACTTCATGCTTAAGACAGAAGTGGCAAACTTCATGACACCCATGCAGATGGAAAATAGAGGTAGGACTACTGAATCTTACCAAGACGCTATCCTCCAAAAAAATGGAAGCCAATCTGGCATTCCCCTGCTATAAACAAACTCACAAACTCTACAACAGAAAGAAGAAGCTGTTGCAAAAAAAGAGTAAAATCCAAAGATTGGAGGAACTCCCTGGTCAGCTTCAGCAAGATGCTGAGATCCCTCATAAAATCCTCCAAAGCCAGTTATGAAAATAAAATTGCCACTGATTCCAAAGACAACCACAAAGCATTCTACAGCAATGCCAAAAATCTCAATGGCAACACTCAGATCTGCTCTGAGCTACAGCACAATGGCACTAAATATACAGAACCAACTGATATTGCCAACATCCTGGCAAATAGGTTCAGTGCTAACTTTACCCCCCTCTCACCCTCCAAAGGGCCCATCTTAATACCAGAAGAATGCAAAGCCCCTGTAATCACGGATGAACAAGTAAAGACCGCACTCTCCAAAGCCAGAACACAGTATCCATGGGACCAGACAACATCCCAGGCTGCGTACTGCATGAACTACAGAATGAACTGGCACCCCACCTAAGCACCATGTTCAATCATAGCCTCACCTCTTATGTGCCTACTGAATGGCGCACAGTGACGGTTATCCCACTCCACAAAGGGGGTGCCACCATGGACCACAGAAACTACCACCCCATCAGCCTGATTAGCCTGGGCTGCAAGGCCATGGAACATATCATCTTGGATCTTATAAACAAAGACATAGGTAACCTACAAACCCTGGACCCCACTCAGTTTGGGTTTGTAAAAGGTAGCTCATGTCTACTAAATCTGATTGACTTCTTTGAAGCAGTCACTAGAGCCGTAGACGAGGGCAAGGTAGTGCACATAGCCTATCTTGACCTTGCCAAGGCATTCGATACCATCCCCCACTCTGGAATTATAGATAAACTCACTAAACTGAGCATAAATCCCTATGTCACAGGATGGGTGGCCAACTGGCTCACTGACAGAACTCACACAGTAAAAGTAGCTGACTCCAAGTCCAACTTCAGACCAGTGATGAGTGGAGTACCACAGGGTTCGGTCCTGGGTCCTCTCCTGTTCAGCATCTACTTCTCTGAAGTGCAGGCCAACAGAGAAGGTCTTTGGTTAACAAAGTTTGCAGGCCAACAGAGAAGGTCTTTGGTTAACAAAGTTTGCAGATGACTGCAAACTGGGAGCCATAATAGAATCACCTAATGATGTAGACATTCTACAAAAGGGCCTCACAGAGACAGATGCTTGGTGTCAAAGTCATGGTCTCCAGCTCAATGCCAAGACATGCCAAGACGTGCATTGTCATCCCCTTTGGGAAAAACTTAGTACCCATGAACTGCCACATAGGCGGTAGCTCACTAAACACTGAAAGTGTGATAAGAGACCTCGGGACACAGCTGGACAGTACTATCTCCTTTGATAACCACATCACCACAGTAGTCAAGAAATCCTTCTACATGGCATACCTCATCACAAAAGGGTCCTCCTCTAGAAAAAAGGAGGTCAATGTTCCTCTCTGCTCATCCCTCATCAGACCCATTACAGAGTACAATGCTCCGTTTGGCATGTATTTCACAAGACACCTACAACAAGTGGAAAGGGCACAGAAATACCTCACTAAGAGGATTATCAGCCTCAAACAGATGCCATACGCAGACTGTCTCAAAAAACTCCAGCTCTACTCCATCACATGTTGCCTACTCAGAGGTGATCTGTACCTAACATACAAAGCTATGTCAAACCCAGAGCTGCTGGACATGCTACACTTAAAGAAATCCCAATCCCTCAGAAACACACACTCCAGGGACCTAAACCTTGTCACCACAATAAACAGAAAATGCTGGAGGGACAGATTCCTGTCCCAGAGATTTCCCATACTCTGGAACAAACTACCCATTAATTTCAAGCAGAGCTCCTCATTGGCCCTTAAGAAAAATCTTGACAACTGGATGGGAAATAGAAAATTCACCCTGGGGATCACTTCTATGGCACTGCTTGACAGAGACACAGGAAAATAACTTTCTTGGGTGGCGAAAGCCAGGGAACCTTTTTGGCTAGGCTTACATAGGCCCCAGGGCCAATAGCCTAGTACCTACCTATGGACCTATGAACCTAAAGTAACACATATATAAATCCTCCTGCAACATGAAAGACTTTGACCTAAAAAGTACAGTTGTATAAAATTTTACCACAACAGTAGATGTCCTTCTCTTCACTGTTGCAGTATTCGTTACAATAGGGCTCCCCTGCAAAGGTATGCCATACGTTAAATGTAAGCTCCTTGCATAACGTCAGGCATAAAAGTGACATTCTGACATATGATCCTCAGAACTTTTTTGCAGCCAGTCCAAACACTATCTCTTGATCGTAGGTCTGAATGCCCGGTCCATTGCTGGTTCACCAAGCCATTGCAGATGAGAGAGAAAAAAACAACAACAGGGCACTTATCTTTTTTTGTTGCTTGTGGGGTTTCATGTCATCCAAACCAGTGCTGGGAGACAGTTTCCCCACAAAGACCATCATGAGCAGTGCTTGTTTAACCTTGGTGCTTCCCACGACCATATGTCCTGTTCAGTCTGTCAGGCTTTTATTCCAAAAACCTCCTGTAGTAGGCTTTCTTCTTTGGCTTTGTATTTGGAGACTCAAAAGTCTTAAGCTTTTAGCTAAAGACACTATGGAAAGAACTTCCTGCTCCAAGGGGCAGCCATCCATGAAGAAGAAGGCTAGAAAATCTGGATGTGAGTGAAAATCCAGAGGTTTTCCTGACTCCATCATTGGATTCCTCAGCCACAACCAGTTTAGAGGCCAGCAGGGATCTGACTTTAGGCAAGTGTTTGGAGGCCTTGCAGACATCTGCATCGTATGTTCTGGGGGAAATGCCACTGATTAGTTTTGAGGGGCTTAGGGGTATTCCTCAAATACTGGAATAATGGAAGGACATCTGTTTTACACCTCACTACAATCTCACAGTTGGAACACAAAAATCTTGCCACTAAATGATGCTGTTGTCTATTTTAATAAGATATTTATGGAACTACTAAACAGCACAGCCTCCATTAGGCTTAACAGGTGCAAATCAACCCCACTCCTTGGCTTACTTACACCACTAGTAAATTAATGAGGAGTAGAGAATGGCATGGCTCAACAATAAAACTGAGAGCAATCTTCAACAATATAAATACATATGAAATAAAGCTAAATGCCAGATCAAACTTTACAAGATATTTTACTACTTCAATTTGATGAATACAGACTACAAAAAATTCTTTACAATTCTGGGACACCACATGTAAAATACTTCACCCTGGCTCAAAATGGACAACTAAACCTCAACCCCCATTACTCACTAGAAAAAATAGCCAATGCCTTAAATAACTACTTTAGCTCTAGCATAACTAAACTGCTTCACAACAAAACTGAAAACAAAAATGAACTCCTCAAATAATTTGACCATATCCTACTCAGTCTCTCCACCCAGTTCCATTAATATTCATCATTTCTCACTTCAACCAGTATCCTCCAGAACAATCAAGAAATATCTCAAATTAAACCAAGTAAACTAGCTCCAGATAAAATCCCTGGTGGTTTCCTCAAAATAACAGCCAGATATTGTCCTTTCCAGTATCCATTCTCATAAATGGGTCTATTTAGGAATCACATGTCCCAGCCATATGGAAAAAATCTCGCATCATCAGACTTCACAAGAGAGGTAACTCCTATAATATATCCAACTTGAGATCCATGCTATTCTCTCGTTCCTCTTTTGAGGATCCTTGAAAAATGCATTCATAATCAAAGGCTCATTTACAAACAACCTCTTTACCCCACCCAACATGGTTTTATGCCAGGGCATAGCACTAATACAACTCTCCTAAACTTCACCAACAGTACTATCCTAGCCAGAGACAAAGGCCAACTGGTTTATGCAGTGTTTCTGGATCTATCCAAAGCCTTCAATGCCATTTCCCATAGCTTACTTTTGAAACAGCTCTCTTCACTAGGACCATCAAACAGCTCCAGAAACTGATTCTCTATCTACTTTTCCAATAGCCTCCATTCTGTTAAATGGTTCCTACTCATCCTACCTATCAAAATAGGTGCTCCTCAAAGTTCCACACTAAGCCACTGATTTTCAATATATTTACCAACAACCTACACTTTGCCAAACATGAAGCATCCCACATACAATATGCAGATGACTCCACTTTAGTCTGTACTGTCAGTAACCCTGTTCCTCTACAACACCTCATCCAAGAGTCATTTTCATCAGTGGAAAGCTGGCTCAATAACTCACAGCTTCTACTCGATCCAAAAAGTACAGTTTTGTACCTACCATAAATGTAGATGTTCGAAGATCCACATTGCTGCAGTCCTAACACTTGGGTAGTCCGCTGTCCCTCGGTCGGCCCGAATATCAGAGTATAAGGCTGACGTCGGTCAAGGCGCATTTGACTGACATCAGAACGTCAGGGTACAAATGCGCATGACCGACGTCATACCCTCAGTCTTTTCTTGCCCCAGATGTCAGAAGACCCTAAAAAGAAAGGTCAAAACCCATAGACCACAACTAAACAACCAACTAGCCTAACACCAAAAATATGTATAATATATACAATATATACAAAATGCAATATACAAAATGCAATATACCTCAGATGGATAACCCAACCCACACAACCACCTCAAACAACAGAGGGAAGGAGGGAGGGTTGGACTGCAGCAATGTGGATCTTGAACATCTACATTTATGGTAGGTACAAAACTGTACTATGTTCTTCATCTCACATTGCTGCAGTCCTAACACTTGGGTAGAATCCCAAAGCAGAGGTAAGGGAGGATGGCTAAACTATAATGAAGCAGGAGCTGCCAAAATGCCCTGCAACACAGCAGTGGCAAAACCAGCCCTGGATTTAGAGTACAATGGAAGGTGGTAATGCCTAGAGAAGGTATGCACTGAACTCCAAGTGGCTGCCTCCAAAATATCCTTAGTAGCCACCCCCTCAAAAAGCTGTTGAAGTGGCAGTAGCCCTAGTGGAATGAGGTCTAATCCCAGCTGGAATCTCTTTGCCATGATGGGAATAACAGAAAGCAATGCAAAATCCAATCCACTTAGAAATAGTTTGTTTTGACACGGGCTTGCCCTGAGAGCACAAAGCAAAAGAAACTAATAACTGCTGAGATTGTCTGAACCCTTTAGTTCTGTCCAAATAATATCGCAACTGCCTGTGAACATCTAAAGTGTGCAAAATCTTTTCCCCTTTAGTTTGGGGATTTGCATAAAAAGTAGGCAAATGAATAGTTTGGTTTAAAGCCACACTAGAAACCACTTTAGGCATAAAGGAAGGAGGATTAGTACGTAAAGATACCCTATCCTTGTGGAAAATTAAGAAATGCTCAACTGCCATAAGGGCCTGCAATTCAGAAACCCTTCTTGCAGAGGTAATGGCCAACACAAAAGCAGTCTTCCATGACAAATATTTCAACTCAGCAGTAGCTGCAGGCTCAAAAGGTTGTAGAGTGAGTTTCTCCAACACAAAATTGAGATCCCAAGCAGGAGTAGGAGCTCTTCGTGGGGGTCTTATATTCTTTGCCCCTCTAAGAAATTGCTTGAATAAAGGATGAGAAAACAATGGTGGGTCACAATCGTAGTGAGCTGAAATTGCTGCAGCATGAATCTTAATAGAAGAGAAGGACAAACCTTTGTCCAATAACTCAGTAAGATATTGAAGAGCCACACTTAAATCAGGCTCAGAAACATCCAAATCCTTAGCTGCACTCCAAAATAAAAATCTCTTCCATTTATCTGCGTACACTTTCCTTGTACTAGGCCTTCTAGCTTCCAAAATCACATTCAAAACTTGTTGTGGAAGTTGAGACCCTCTATGGTTTAAAACAGAATATGCCATGCTGTTAGGTGAAGAGAGTGAAGTTTGACATTGAGCAAATGACTGTCCTCCTGGGACAACAGATGTGGAATCAAAGGCAAAGGCCATGGAGGCTTCCGTGCTAGACTTCTCAGTAGTGGGTACCAGTGCTGTCGAGGCCAATCTGGAGCTATCAAAATCATCCTTGGCTTGTCCTGTCTGACCTTCAGAAGTACCTTTGGGAGGAGAGGCAGAGGTGGAAAGGCATACACATGAAGATTTTTCCAACTGAAAGAAAGAGCATCCACTTTCCAAGCTGTGGGATGAAACCGCTTTGTGCAAAACTTTGGCAGCTGGTGGTTTAGTGGAGAAGCGAACAGATCTATGTCTGGAGTTCCCCAGGACACTGTCAATTTCTGAAATACATGAAGATCCAGTTTCCACTGTGGGGATCCATGATTTGTCTGCTTAACACATCTGCTAAGGAGTTCTGTGCTCCCGGCAGAAACCTTGCCTGAAGACTTAGTTGTAAACTGAGAGCAGTCTCCCACAAAATCATTGCTTGCCTGCATAGAGGATAAGAATGTGTTCCCCCTTGCTTGTTGATGTACCACATGACAGTTGTGTTGTCTGTTAGAATCAACACCTGCCCTGGAAGAAGTAAATCCTTGAAAGCTATTAATGCAAACTGGACTGCTAACATCTCCTTCATGTTGATATGTAGATGTTGTAGTCTGGCAGGCCACTTGTCTTGTATCCACTTTCCATTTAGATGAGCTCCCCAAGCTATGTCTGAGGCATCTGTTGTTAAAATCTGACTCGCCTCTGGCCAGGTCACAGAGAGTCCCTTGTTTAGGTGACATTCCTGAGCCCACCACAAAAATTCCTTTTGAATGCAAGGTATTATTTGAATGACAGTGTCCAGATCCTGGCAGTGCTGTGTCCATACATTTTGAGATACCATTGTAGCTTCCTCATATGCAGTTTGGCATTGGGAAGCACCAGAATACAAGATGCCATGAACCCTAAGGCTTGAAGGACTGTCCTTGCAGTCAGCCCGGACTGATGAGATAGCTGATGGAAGTAAAGGGATAGACTCTTTTGTTTGTCCGGGGTTAAAAAGGCCATCTGGGATGCTGTATTCAGTCTCACACCCAGAAAGCACATGTCTTGAGAGGGTACTAGACTGGACTTTATTTCGTTCACAGAATACCCCAGGCATCTTAGCACTGCTATCACATATTCCAAATGATGAAGAAGCTCTTCCCTTCCTTGAGCCAGAATCAGGCAGTCGTCCAAATAAGGATAGAGCTGTATTCCTTTTAGCCTGAAGAAAGCTATCACTGGAGCCAGAACTTTCGTGAACACTCTGGGTGCAGTAGATAAGCCAAAGGGCAATGCAGAGAACTGATAGTGAGAAGTCCCAGCTCGAAAACGCAGATACTTCCTGCAACTTAGTCTGATAGGAACATGAAGGTAAGCCTCCTTGAGATCCAAAGTTACCATCCAATGATCTTTGCCCAGCAGAGGTAAAAGCTGCTGCAACGCCAACATTTTGAACTTGGGAATGTCCAGATAAGTGTTGAGGATAGATAAATCCAAAATTGGTCTCCACGTGTTCCCCTTCTTTGGGACTAGGAACAGGCGAGAATAAAATCCTAGGCCCCTTTCTGGCATAGGAACCGGCTGTATGGCCCCTATTTGGCGTAGCAGTGAAATTTGCTTGTGAGCCTCTATTCTTTGTTGAGGAGGAATGTCTGGCATGCCTTTGAAAGGAGGCAAGGTATGGAAATAAAACCTGTAACCGTGATGTATGATATCCAGTACCCATTTGTCTTGGGTAATCAAACTCCAATTTTCTTTGAAAAGTGCCAACCTTCCTCCCAAAGGTGCTGCCAGGCGAGAAGGTTCTGGCAGCTGAAAAGGTGGGTCATTGGGTCTGTTTACGAAAGGACTGACCCCTGCCCTCACTCAAGACTGTGCAGGAGAACTCCCTGTTCTGGGCCTGAAAGAGCCCTGACCTCTGCCCTGCCACGCCTAGATCTACCCCTAGACTGGGAATCATAAGAAGGATGCGTCCACCCTTTAGTAGGCCAATTTCTACTAAACTTTGGAGGCTGAACCTCCAAAAATCTTTAACAGTCTGCATAGACTTAGCCTTGTCTTCCATTTTCTTTAAAACTGCCTCAACAGGAGAACCAAACAAGACATCAGATTGCAAAGGGGCATCCAAAATCCTAGTTTTAACATGGTCAGATAAATTTTGATCCCTCAGCCAGGCATGCCTGCGAAGAACTGACCCAGTGGCAGCCACCCTAGACGAGGCCTGTACAGCATCAAAACCACATTGCAAAGAATGCTTACCCACCTGTTCAGAAACATGCACTAAATCTTGTAACTCTTTACAGTCAATACCTTCCGCCAGAGCATCAACCTTAGATTTCAACTGAGAAAGGAGATAATTTTGATATTTCAACATGTGAAACTGGCAATTCAAAGCTCTCATGGCTAGAGTGGAAGAAGTATAAACTTTCTTTCCCCATCTATCCAAGGCCCTGGCCTCTTTATCTGCAGGAACCGGATTCTTGACAACAGAAGCCTTAACACCCTTAGGCCCCTGGCTAACAGTTTCTGGGTCTGCCCTAGGACTCCTAAAAGATACTTATGAGCTTCAGGCACCCTGTAATACCTATCTGGTTTAACAGGAGCAGGAGGCAAAGAATCAGGATTAAGAGAAGCCTCTGCAAACACATCTTCCACCACATTCAGAACAGGAGGTATAGCTAAAGGCCTATGCTGGGGTAAAACAAAAATTCCCTAAGCCTTTTCCTGGAATCAGAGAAATCCTGACCTTCCCATTTAAAATGCTCTCTCATGGAGTGAAGGGTCTCTGAAAAAGAAAAATCCTCAGGAGGAGAAGCAGAAGGAGTAGAATCATCCACATCAGAATCAGAATAATGAGAATACTCCTGCAAGTCTTCAGCCGAAGACTCCGACACATCCGAAGCCTGCTCATAATCCCCCAACACAGGTTCCATCCTAGGCCTCTTATCAGGAGGGGGCATAGAGCCTCTAATTAAAGTAATTAAATCCTCTGCCATTTTGAGCATGTGCTTCTTGGGCACAGCACCTGAAGAACTGGGAGTGACACCCACAGAAGCTAAACTAGACCTGCCTCTAGGAGAAGCCTTGGAAGCAGAAAGAGAGGGCCTAGACCCCTTAGGAAGGGAAGGGAGTACAGTTACTTGAGAAGCCCCTACAGCCTGCCCTGCCTCCTGGGAGGCCACATCCTGTAAAATCAAAGTTTCTCCCTGGGACTCCAGAGAGGCCTCCGTCGGAACCACCGGTTCCACTGACACCTCTAAAGAACTGGCGTCCGGTTCGGACGACTCCTCTAACCTAGGTATAACTGCCTTGTCCTTGCGCTTCTTTGAGGAAGCCGGTGTCGGAGCATCCGATGGCATTTTGTAATTGCACCGCTTCCCAAAGACCAACCTTGCACAATCCAACCTCCGCTTTATAGTGCGTTTATTAAACCTAGCACAAAAGCGGCATCCAACAACGTCGTGCTCAGGTCCTAAACAAGGTATACACAAATTATGGTAATCCCTATGCGGTATCTGTTTCCCACAAGAAATACAGTTATTCACTTTTTCTGACATCCGGTAAACCACTGAGGCAAGAAAAAACCAAAATATTCCCCAACGGGGTACTTAACCAACTCTGACTTCGGTCTGAAACTCCGAATTCGAAAAATTTCAGAACGCCGAACGGCACTTGCAACACTGCTTCTGCATCGGACCATGCGGCAAAAAAGACTGAGGATATGACGTCAGTCATGCGCATTTGTACCCTGACGTTCTGATGTCAGTCAAATGCGCCTTGACCGACGTCAGCCTTATACTCTGATATTCGGGCCGACCGAGGGACAGCGGACTACCCAAGTGTTAGGACTGCAGCAATGTGAGATGAAGAACATCAACAAAGCTGTTACTCCTCCCTAAAACACTTACACACCTCAAAAAAAATATCAATTACAGCCTCTGATAACACCCCTATAGAAGTTATCCCCATACCAAACTATGAGGCACAACAATTGAAGATAACCTGTTGTTCATGAAAGTCAAATTTTAGGTTATCAAAAAATAGGGATACTCTAGAGAACAAAAACACTACTTAACCAATTCATCTAGAAAACCCCTGGCCTCTCCAGTCCTACTTCCCAGTTTGCTCGATGGATCACTAGTACTGATAAATCTTCAAGCTTCCATAAAAAATAAAACAAAATAAACCAGTGTACAATAAAATAGCAAAATCTGAAATTTGCCACTAACACATCAAACAGAACCCATCACTGCTTAGCTCCAAAACAGCTTTATTGGCATGCATTACCCAAGCAACTCACACCCAGCTAGTGCACAAATTAATATACAAACCAAAACAAAGCAAAGGTTACTAGACTTATTGCATACATACACCCCCACTATGCCACTTTGATCTGAAAACAAATGCTCCTCACTACCTACAAATCACACCAGTCAGCAGGAACTTCTCTCTATTCCAGCTATGTAGCCCACTCCTGGAAGTCTGGCCCCTTATCCCTTAAACATACTAGTAACTTTTCCAGTTTCAAGACAAGTCTAAAAAATAATGGACACCTGGACTTGTACCTGCACAACCCTCAAAACAGATGCATGACCACATGCTTACTATAATTATATCTTTCACACTCTGAATCACTAGCACCTTCATATCGTGGCAGGGAGTAATGTCCTAATATCAAAAGTAGCTCTCACTTTAACGATACCATACTAACAACGTATGCCCCTTTACCTCTTCATCCTAGTAGCCCAAACTTAGTATTTCCTGTCTAGCATCCTTCCATAACATTCTCATCTCTCTCGTATAAATCAGCTCTCCCTCTTGTCCTTAATTGTCCCTCCTGAACATTAGTTCCTCATCTTATTTTATTAATCTGTCTGTTTTGGCATTGGAATGCTCTGTTAATTATTCCCCACCTCATTTTAGTAGAAATATAATCATTATTTTTAATAACTAAGTATTAGTTTGACACAGGATATCCACTTATGCAGTTTATCTTGCAACTTGCAGAACATATTGTATTCTTGATCACAACTTTGTAAATATTTTGTAAATTATTTCAATGTGGCTCTTATCCCCTTGTATACAAGGTACAACCCGATCTTTTTTAGAGTATTATCTGTTGCATGATGTTTCTTCCCTTGAATACAAATATATATAAGCTATTATAAAAGTTCTTCTGTATATTTGTGGAAACTCTCTCCAACTCATTGTAAAATATTTAGTCCGTTTTGGGGCTTTTCTCCCTTTGTATATAAATTACTTAACTATTGTTTAAATGTTTTTGAATCTGTTGTGGAGGTTTTCTCCCTAGGCCTCCACTGATAATGGGCCATAGGCTCACTCAGACTTTCCCAGTAACCAAAGGACAAACAAATAAAAATAAAGAAAGAAAATAAGGAGTTCACACACCATTCTGTGCTGCAA
The DNA here is from genome assembly GCF_019279795.1 of Protopterus annectens. NCBI lineage: Eukaryota > Metazoa > Chordata > Ceratodontiformes > Protopteridae > Protopterus > Protopterus annectens. Next base: position 672,848,058 of record NC_056747.1, on the reverse strand, counting down.
AACTACAACTGAATAAATGAAATAACACTTTTGGAAACTTGGTCAAGTTAAAACCTAGGCTAAAAGTAACTTCACTGATATCTCTATGCTTTATGACCAGCACAATAAACTAAGCTGCTATGCACCACTGTTTTGAATAGAGCTGTTGTGATTTAGCCAAGTGGTACTAAGGTTTAAGTTTTTTCTAACTCAGAAAGTTCCAGGGTGTCCAGGATCCAATCCTGACCACTGGTAACTGTTTATGTGGATTACACATTTCACCGTACTCCCACCTATTAACATGGTAGGTGGACTGGCTATGCTAGCTGCTGAATTCACTCTTGGCTTTGCCTCTGTGGCCCAGTACATGGTTGAAAAGGGGTCTGAGAAAGACCAGTTCGATGTCCCAAACACTAAGGAGGGCACTGTTTCATGGGAGAGCTGACTGCTTTGGAATGCTTGTTGAATGAGGCTTAATTGGCAAGCCAACTGCCCAATAGTAATACTAAGATAAACAATGAAAGGCAGTTAGGATAAAGGTGACCATCCTGTGAATGCACAGTCTTTTGTTATGGGTACTTGCCATTTTCAGTGCTGTGTCACTGCAGACACTTACAGCCTTACAATACACAGATACATACATATATGAGAGCCAAAGCAAGAGTGGGGGTGAAGGGGACAGCCAACCCAGGCACAAACTATTAGGGACCTTGATCTGTCCTATAGAACAGGTGCAGCTTAGTCTCTGCAGCAGCCTTGGTAATCACTTAAGCAGCCATAATTGTGACAGGTGTTGCTTAAATTTGGTCAACTCAGAGCGACTACTCTTAAGGGTTAAAGCTGACACTGCAAGAGGAACCAACTGTCGGTTGCAAGAGGTATTGCATCATTTAAGTAGTTGTAACTATGAACAGAGTGGTTTAAAAGATTTTGGCGATTGCTCACAGGGATTCGGTCAGAGTTTGTGTCATTGTAAGTACATATTATAGTGCTTTGCTATAGTTAATGAAAGTTGTTTAAAACAATACACCAAACAGATAATATGTAGATGCACATGCATGTTGCCTGTGTTGACAGTGGAGGGTAGGAAAGGGAAGTGTACAGTAAGGTTGAGTTGGGACTGTGGGCAATTATGACAAGAAAAGAAAAACTCTGATGACTTTTTTTTCCTTAGCTCTGCACAGCTTTTATTTTGGTTCTCAACTTGGTTGGGGATGCCAACTGCAAGCATTGCCCAGGGTACCAACTGATCTAGTTACTAGTCTATACATACACGTTATGTATATATGGGCACACATTATACACAAATACTCACAATAACAAACAATTCAATAATTTTACCTATAGAGTTTTTCTTCACTTGGAGCTCTTCATACAAACACAATACACAAGTCTGAAAATGACTGAATTTGTGACAGGAAATTCAACTTTATTTAATCTTTAGTAGACTGCTCACTGTACAACAACACAGTAAACTGAATAAGAAGGATGAATTAAAAGAAAACTTAACACAGTCCAGAAGCAGAGTCCTGAAGAACTTCAAAAAGTTGATGACACCTATTCCAAAATGGCACCAGAATAACAGGTTGACCTAAAAAAACAACAAAAACCAGAGAACAAACATTTGGGCTAGATAGCCAATTGCCGCAGTCTTGCCTTCCAAAATCTCAGCAGCTACTATACACATACACAACCTCAAAACAGCATATACCAGTTTTATAAAAAAGCTTTTTGCCCTATGTACCAGTAAAATCCTAAAAAGGGGTAATTCCATATGTTCTTTTAAGTCATCCAGTGCAGTACCATCTATTAAAGATATCATAAAATAATACTAATATTATCATTTATCATTCTCTTTGGAAATGTTCACTTTTCATGGAACTTCTCAAAATCTTTATCTGCCTACTAGATCCCAAGACAAGAAGTTCTACAGCTGCGAAAGAAAAGTGATAGTTGCCTATTAGTAGAAATGTTTTAAGGAAGTAAGGATGTGTGTGCGTGAATATCTCAGAAAAGTTTGAAAGTAACAGCGACCATCAAATTGATGAATAAATTAGAAATACTACAAATCAACAGACTGCACGTTAACAGCAAACACAGTTAAATGACTATCAGTAAAAAACTATAATACAAATAGCAAAGCTGTCAAAAATAAACATATCCATCATTTTTGTTTGCACTGAAGCAAGCCCTCCAATATTCCCTATGTGGGGGAAAGTCCCCCACAACTGTCCTGGAGTTAAATATATTAAGTCCATAGCTGCACCAACTTAAACAAGAGAGAAATCTTGTTGAAGGCAGGCATCACTGCCAGGCAAACAGACAACTGCACCAGTAACGATTCCCTTGCAACAAATCTGCATCACTGCCAGGCAGACAACTGCACCAGCAATGATCCCCTTACAACAAATCTGGCACAAAACAGTACTAATCAAAATGTGAACATCCACTTATCCAAAATAATCTAGCCAACACATACAAAACAAACACCACAGCAGTTAACTTCACTCGACACTGCAGTCGGCATCATGACTGATTGCATATACGTGCATTTCATCTGTCCTGCATCTCTGTAAGCTAGTTAACCTTTTGTAAACTCATTCTTCTAACGTATTTGTTAAAAACATACATGGAGCATATCAGAATGTGCCTAACCTACTTAGGGGGAGTAAAAAGATGAAGCCAGTACAGAATATACAAGATGAGTCTTTCACATTATCTATGCAGCCTACTGCAACTAAAAATATTTAATGCTGCTGTTGAAAATCAAGTACTTTGCCATGATGTAAATGGAAAACAGAATTATAGGGACATTAGAAAGTAAACTGTAGAGATCAAATTACCTGTGAAATTAGGCTGTTATGCTGGCTGTTTTACTTGGAAGATCAATTTCCCTACCCAGCTACAGAATTTAAAGCTGAAGCATAAAATTACTATTAAAATATATACAATTTAAACAAGCAAACACACACAAAAATCAACAGGAAAAAAGCTTCAGATAAATACTTTGAGTTATACTTACTGTGTCACTGAAAGACAAAGATCATTAAAAAGCAAATACAAATATCCCACTGTCAGTGCTGGATACAAAGGAGGAAGTACACCTTTTGCAAATGTGAACTACGTTCAGGGCAGGGTCCATTACACAGGGTTGCATTTCTGGGTCCTTGTGTAGCTGGTGCACATAAATGCCATGCTTTTTCCTATCCCGTTCCTGGACTTAGCAGAGAAAACTACAGCTACAAGCTTATGGTTTAATCCATCTTTTAGAAGAAAAAAAGTCACCCAACCCACCCCGACATGGAGTGAAGGAGGATGCTCTACTTTCTCCCAGAAAATAAATAATCAGTATTCACTTCTTATCTAAGAAAACACCCTGTAGGCCAGATGTTGTGGCTGGCTGCCAACTTGAATGATGTCTACTGTTGCAAGCCCTTCAGGAAAGCTTGAAATGCAGTTTTGGCCTACAGCCAACCTGTAGGCATATCATTTGTCTTGCAACACACAGTAGGGCCATTCCAAACAAGCCTATTCACTGCAGAAGCAAATGCCTTTCTTTAACTCAATGTCCGGAGTTCAGCAGACACATAATGATAAGACATGGAATATGCATTCAGTTGAACTCCAAATCATGCTGGAGCTGGTAGATTTCCTAAGTAATCTACTGAAGATTCAGTCTTTGGAAGTCATACATTTTGATAAAAGCAGAACTTCTGACAACAATGAAAACAAACCCATGGCTCAGATCTGATCAGAGGCTAATAGGATATGAACAAAGAACTTTGCATACTATGCTGTAATACTCCAACCCCAAAAGTCATGCTGGGTGTCAAATGTCCAGTGGCAGAATTTCAATCCCACTGATCCAATGTAGGACACCATTTAGTGAACCTCTGACTGAAATTCATTGACAGGATGGTGTGCAATTCTCCTTGAGCATCTCTTTCACTACGTACTAAAAAAGAAAAGGTCCAGTATCCCTTGGATGAACCTTAAACAATAATACATTACAGATTTAAACAATAAACAGAAGTCCCTCTGCAGATGGCAATCCCTCTATTGCCTTACATGGTATTTAAAGGGCAAGGAGGCCATGCTTACTCACCACAGGCTTAAAATGATGCTAGCCACTTCACTAAACCAAAAGATGTTTAGTCTCATCCTTCGGAATCTAGGAGAAATGATACTACATGTAGACACTAGGAATAAACAAGTAAACACTTAAAAACAATCAAAGAAATCTTGAAATCAGTCTGTTCATGTTCTTTGGAATTACAAAGTCAAAAGCTCTAAAGGAGAACTACATCATTTTGGATAAGCTAGACGGTTGTAGTGGGTGGCTAACAGGTTTCCCTGGTTTTTATTATGATCCTGATATGAAGGCCCTACAGCTTACTGTGAGGGCACAGTTCCCTCAAGGGATAGTTGTAAAAGCAGCCCCCATCACAGGTGAGTAAAACAAGCCAGGTGTATGAGGCAACTGCCTGGTCTTCCATATACATTTTACAAAACAATACACTCTGGTGTATCAGTCAGGAGCTCTGGGGAGTTGGAAGAAGTTTGGAGCTCGTGGCAGTTGGAAGAGACCTGATGCTTCCTACAGTAACAAAGGCATATAATGCTGACATTAGTAACAAAGTGCTTGGGGAGTTCCTAGACAGACCAAGATAGAGGATATAATAGAGTGCAGTTGTGTGGGCAACTCACTCTACCTTAAACAAAAGATTAGTTTAATAAGAAGTTCAGACAGACTATCAGCCTCTTCACCCATACAGGGCTGAGAGTGATGCCGGCTGGGGGTCGGTGGTATTGATACATTTACAGGCAGCATACCATATATATGGTAGAGGATACACACTGCCAGATCTACATTACCATACATGTGGTAGATAATACACACTGCCAGATCTACATTACCATACATGTGGTAGATAATACACACTGCCAGATCTACATTACCATACATGTGGTAGAGGATACACACTGCCAGATCTACATTACCATACATGTGGTAGAGGATACACACTGCCAGATCTACATTACCATACATGTGGTGGATGATACACACTGCCAGATCTACATTACCATACATGTGGTAGATAATACACACTGCCAGATCTACATTACCATACATGTGGTAGATAATACACACTGCCAGATCTACATTACCATACATGTGGTAGATAATACACACTGCCAGATCTACATTACCATACATGTGGTAGATAATACACACTGCCAGATCTACATTACCATACATGTGGTAGATAATACACACTGCCAGATCTACATTACCATACATGTGGTAGATAATACACACTGCCAGATCTACATTACCATACATGTGGTAGATAATACACACTGCCAGATCTACATTACCATACATGTGGTAGATAATACACACTGCCAGATCTACATTACCATACATGTGGTAGATAATACACACTGCCAGATCTACATTACCATACATGTGGTAGATAATACACACTGCCAGATCTACATTACCATACATGTGGTAGATAATACACACTGCCAGATCTACATTACCATACATGTGGTAGATAATACACACTGCCAGATCTACATTACCATACATGTGGTAGATAATACACACTGCCAGATCTACATTACCATACATGTGGTAGATAATACACACTGCCAGATCTACATTACCATACATGTGGTAGAGGATACACACTGCCAGATCTACATTACCATACATGTGGTAGATAATACACACTGCCAGATCTACATTACCATACATGTGGTAGATAATACACACTGCCAGATCTGTGTATAATAAAAAGCAGAAGGTATTATGTAGTCCTGAGACAGGATCTTTTCTACGTGCTGCCAGTAGGTAGATTGATAAGGAATAACTTGGAGTATATGTAGTTTGCCTGAGTAAGGTAGTGGGGTCTTGATGATATTACTTGTATACATAAAAATTAAGAGTTCCTGGGTGCTGGGTCCTTGGATCCAAAAGTTCAAGAGGGTTTCCCATGCATTTGGGCTGGATGTCTGGCACAGACCCTTCATCTACATAGCAAACAGGGTTAACGTAGATGCATACCAACAGGAGACTGTATACACTACTTAATGAATTTTTACGTACGCTGTATGTCCCTTTATGGGGTCATTACCCCCATGTTAGCATATTAGAAAGGAATGAAGTCAAACACCTACAGTTATTGCAATTTACTCTCCAACATCTGTAATATTACACAGCTTAGCTTCCAGCATTTGATTTGGTACCATTTCAAATAATGGAGAGACATCTGCTGTAGAACAAAACACAACTGCTTTCCAATTCCCAAAAAGAAATTAGGCACACAGCCTTAAAATTAAAAAAAAAATGTTAATGTCACTAAAAACAGACTACTATTTCAAATGGAGTTTTATTTTTTTTTTATGAAGTGTATCTTGGGAAGGTAAAAGTTTATGCTTATTCAATGGTGAGTTTCTGTCAAAATTCAGGATCAACCACTACCTGACACTACTTCTACATTGCACTGGATGCAATTGCCCAGCAGCATCTGTTAATATGCACCTTGAGATAGTAGTTGCACCAGTCCACTGTTCAACTACAAAACAATGTCCCCAAGCTACTTCAGTCATATCTTACACCTAAGCAATATACTTTGCTGTCTGTAGCCTCTTAGGGAAAAAAAAGTAGCCCCATTCCTCCAACTAGTTGACTTTACCATTCCCGTGAAGCAACCACAAGTGGGCAAAATGGCAGAATTTTATCAATAACAAACTGACAAGTCTGTGTGGAACAGGATCTGGACAGCTTCATGTTTGAACATTTATTATGAAGGAAGGGCAGCTCTGTATTCAGATACAATAAAACAAATATTTTAACATGTAGAACAGCAGAGCAGGGCAGAGATCTGTCTGAACAAAGTACTACAAGAGGACAGTCATTTTTCATAAAGGTACAAATTCTTCAGTAACACAGCTGGAGTTCTTTTACTTAATGTTTTGAAAAGCAGTGAAGACCCTGTTGCATGAGCTGTGGAGTATTTTCTTTTGCCATATTATTCCAGTCACAGAACACACAAAATGACAAAACACAAGTATGCAGCTTAAATGACACTGGTGGGGGAGTTCTACAGTGCCCTCTGCTGTCAACGGACTGCATCATTTATACAATTCTGCAAAGCAGACTACTGTAAAGATCCTAAAAGGGACAATGGTTGGGCTAGGTCTACAGTACCCTCTGTTGTTAAAGCACTGCATTGTTTACACAACACAGCAATGTACAAAATACTGAGACTATAAAAGAACAGATGTAAGTGTAGTTTCAAATCATTATGTTGTTAAATTACTGCGTTATTCACACAAATGAATGTGCTACAAAATATACTAATATCTTAAATGGAATTTTGGGGGGGAACGTTTTAAAGATGGGCTATATCATATTTAACCTTGTCTGGTTCATTGTCATAGAATGCCCATTTGGATTTAGCTTTCTGTAATGCTTGCTATTTACTGCACATTTATATGAGGGAAATCAAATGAATGTTGCGTGTGTAGAAGTTAAAAATGCCACCAAAGTGAATGAAGGCTGACACATCAAGAATGACTGATCCCAAAGGAAAGGCAGAAATTCTTATTCAACACTGAAAGGGGCATATTTGCATGTACACATATCCACATGCACACAGTGAGGAAATCAATGCTACTGGCCAAATTTCAAAGCTAAAATTCAGCAGCACTTATTTATTAACAACATAATACAGAAACATGCTGCAGTGAATATGTATGATGCAGATGTGGTTTATTCAAGGAGCAGTGACATTTGGTCACAAGAAGGAAGCAGCTAGGGTTAAGCTTCTTCACATTGTTTCATTACCTAAGATTTTCATTTAGCCATGAAGACTGGGGGATGTGTTCTCTGTGGAAATGGTCAGGATTTGTGCAAATACTACTACTGTAAATACATGAATGAGCCATGAAAAAGAAAATAATGACTTACAAGGAGAAAACTGAACATCTCCATAAAATGAAATCCTCACATGTACCATCCTGGGAGAACAGCTGAGCAAAAGCCTCGCCAAATAATTGAAGATTTAAAATTACCACATGGGAAAAGAGAAAAATGTAAAATGGTATTGAAAAATATATGATGCTTGCAGCATATTTACATACACTGATATAACATTTGAGATATTTCTAACAATATTTAACATTTCTAATTAAAATTCTTGAGCTAAATCTTTTACAGCTGCTCTTATTACTGTGAGAATGGAGAAACCTGGGTAGATTGGGAGGTGATGATCCATCCTGTTTTCATCCATAAGTATTTGTTTTTGAGCAAAAAAAAAACTATATCCTCTGAAACTTACAAAGGACAGTAATCTGCCCTGGAAATAAACAATATGGGACAGGTCTTTTGACAGCTTTTATTATGAAGTGACTTAGTTATGGGCCCCACAGAAGTATCAAATTCCTTTTTCCAGTCTGACGGCATGGTGCCCTAAACCCCACCATGTCTTGAGGTTACGGTATACAGTAGTGGCAGGTCTCATGCCACCTTTAGAGCACCTGCCACTATGCAAGCTTCTGTTGCAACAGTATGGGATACACTGATGCACGTAAAGCATGATCCTATCATTCTGAGAAAATACTGAGCATAAAAATACATTTCTCATACTAACAGGTTCTTGCTGGACATGTTCCACCTACGCTACAGGACTGAGGGAGGCTTTTGAATGTGAAAGGGGACTGCTGATTCTCCATTAATGCCAATGTGGATTATTTCTTTTATTTTTTATATATATATATATATATATATATATATATATATATATATATATATATATATATATATATACACACACACACACACACACACACACACACACACACACACACACACACACACATACATACATACATACATACACACACACTACACGTTTTTCTTTTAAATATGTTCCAGATTTGTTCCAGCCTACATTACATCACAAATACAGTGAACATTCAATCTACTAAAAAGAATATGACTTAATGGTCTGAATCATAAACAAATGACACAGGAAATCCAATAATAGCATTCTCTGAATGTCCCCAACTTCTACAACCACCCACTATGCAAGATACTAAGAAAAGTACTCTGTGGGCAGCTTTATATTCACTCTGAATATAAGAAAGTCTGCATTTCTCAAAGGTTGGTATTTTTCGCATCATGCTATTTAGGATGCTGACACTTGTATGTGATAGATAATGTCATGTACTGACCTGTTTAAAATAGCAAATCCCCCTCACCAAAAATACTACTATTTACACCAGCTAAGAAAACAAAATGCTGTCAGGTGTTGTGGAGGGCTGCTGAGTGGATTCCACATCTTTTTAACACAAGAGACTCATTTGCATTTAGCTTTGCAATTCCATCTTTACTGTGTGTGGGCACAAATATATGCATATATACTATATACATATATATGGGTTCCATTCAGAATTTCGAAGCTTAAAACTTCGAATCTCATATGATCGAAGATCATATGTTCGAAGTTTTAAAACTTCGAAATCCGGAAACAGAGATCGGCATACAGCGCGGACTGGGAGATTTCCCTTGTCCTCGCTGTAGTGCGATTTCAAGATCAAGAGTTTGTATATTTAAGTTGCGGGGGGTGTGGGGGTGCAGGGTGGCTTGCCTCCCTGCCTACACATGTCTGTGTGTATATATATATAGATATATATATATATATATATATATGGATCTAGGACTTTTGATCGAAAGATCAAATGTCTGAACCGAATCCATAATTACCGAATACACTTTAATGAAAGCACTTTCATTAAAGTCTGTTAAAAAAAAAAAAAAAAAAAAAAAAAAAAAAAAACTGAATCAAATGCTATGCAGGGGGGCAAGCTCCCCTGCAACACCCATGTGCCCCCCCACCCCCTACTTTAATATTCTCACTCCGTGGTTGTGCTACAATGGAGAAAAGGGAATTTTCCCTTATCTGCACCATAGTACAATCCACACAACAAGCGTACTTACCCGTAAGTGCTGTTTGGTGAATGGCACTTTCGGTTAAGTATGCCCGCCGATTAATTTTTTGATGGAAAGTGCAGTCTGGGATCTGTACAGATCCTATATATATATATATATATATATATATATATATATATATATATATATATAGTACACTAGGAATGCACTTGTGAAATCCATAATAAAGGTTTCACAAGTGCATTATCACTGTCCCATTTTTCATTTTATTTTTAAATAAAATTACAGTAGTTGCATTTGTGTTTTTTTTTTGTTTTTATATATTGTTTGCATTATGTTAGTTTACCCGTTTTAACATATCTTGTTTTTAGATGGACCATACTGAAATAGGAGTCGGTCATATTTAAACTTGTTTGATCCTTTGTCACAGAATGCTGCAATTTATCTTAGGCCCAAGCACATCCAAAGCCCCTGCACAGTGTTGCTCGTCTTGTATATCAGAATAAGACAATGAGGCTTGGGTGTTTAAGTACTTTATTACATACAAATACATCAGGATGTATATCAGGAACACTAAAACTAACACACACATGCATGTTTACACCTTGAATGGTCACTACAAAATGGTTCTCTTGCATACAAGTACTGAGCAGGTGTAAGCATGTGCCTGCTGACCGGAAACCTTCTTAAAGGTATATCACACACACTGATCTACATCCTCCTTCTTTACTCAGCTGTCTTGCAATGGTAATGGCATTTGAAAAGGCATGCAAATTATACAGACAACAATAAACAAAACAACATTCATGTCCAGGTTGCCATGCATCTAGAACTAGGTCTGGAAATGTGACCTAATCTTGTAATGTAATAGTTATGACTGGGTTTAGCAGCAGGTACAGTCACAGGTGAAAGTTCTGCTTTAGGACTCCCGGGGATATTCTCAGGAACAGGGATATCTGCTGGAATGTTCTCTAGAACTGGAACAGTCACTCTGAGAACTAGGGTCTTTATTATAGGCAAGATGCTATAACACTGGCTCAGACACTGGTAGAAAATATTTCCGATTCCGCCAAAATTCTATTCCCTGCGATTCCATAATGTACGATCTCAGCTCTTGATACAAACTTTTCACAAATCCAATCTGATCAAAACCTTTTGCTGTCTGCATCCTCTCTATCTCCCCTTCTTGTAATGGATTGAGTGGTTTGCTGGTCTTATCATAATAGGACTTCTCAACTCCTGAAAAGGCATTTGTCCCAGCTTTCACTGCTTTGCTGTTCTTAGCACATCAATCCAACAAATTGCTACTGGTTGGTAGAATGGTTCTGGCATGTCTTGACAAAGTCTCTGGACATGTGAACCAAGATGATTATCACGAGGAATATTTCTGGATTCAGGAGATTTAGAAAAACATCGGTATTGTCTCATTTGGATTTCTCTAACAGCTATTTTGCACTTTGAACTGCACGTTCCACCAAGCCATTTGACTGCGGGTATTCAGGACTACTCGCAATGTGAACAAAGTCCCACATTTCAGCAAATCTTTTGAACTGCTGACTTGTAAACTGTACACCATTGTCAGAAATTACTCTGTGTGGACTACCATGGACACAAAAATGTCTCTTCAGTTTAGTGATTACAGTACTGGACATTAGGTTAGGAAGTAGGCCAATCTCGAACCAATTTAAATAAGAGTCTACTAATACTAAGTAGTGTTGACCATTCCACTCACTGAAAGATATGTCTGGCTACTGTTGACCAAGGTAGTTCAGGAATCTGCCTTAAATGAAGTAGTTCTTTTTGTTGATGTGGTTTAGTACTATTATGAACAGAACAAGATGAAATTTCTCTCTCAATGTCCATGACATAGAAGGCCAAAATACTAGTCCTCTCGCCTTTCTTTTGGTAGAATCAGTTCCTTGGTGGCCACAATGCAAGATCTTGATGTATTCTTGTTGCAAGGATTTTGAAAGAAAATCACTTTTGGAAGTTTTATGATGATACCATTGTCAGACAAAATATTTTTTCTGTAAGGAAAACAGTGCCACACTTCTACTGGTAAACAAGATTGCTTAGAAGGCCATTCTTGACTGAGGGAGTGGTTAAGCTTCTGAGGAATTGGATTTGAAGCTGTGTGAGTTCTAAGCTCATCAAGACGTGTGGAAGAAAAATGTCTCACTTCCATGACTTCAAAATCAGGTTTCATTTTCATGCTGTTCGGTATTTTTTCTGGGCGATCTGGATAAAGTATCAGGAATTTGCCTTTTCTGTAAACAAGATTGAAATTGTACTTTTGCAATTTGAGCATCATGCGTTGCAACCTAGCAGGAGCTGTGCATTTGCTTTCTCAAAATAGCAACTAAAGGTTTGTGGTCAGTCTCAATTTGAATAGGTTGGCCATAAATATAATCATGGAACTTTGAACATGCAAACACAATTGCCAAGAGTTCCTTCTCTATCTGAGCATACTGAATCTCAGTTTGGGTTAGAGCTCTTGATGCATAGGCTACTGGTCTACCCTCTTGAAGAATGACCTAGACCAAACTTAGAAGCATCACAAGAAGGAGTTACTGGTTTGTGATCATAGTATCTCAAAGTAGGTGAACTACCAATTTTCTGTTTCAGGACATCGAATGCTGTTTGGTGTTGTTCTGACCAGGACCAAGATATATCTTTGCATGTCAGCTCTCTAAGCGGTGCTAAAAGGTGGCTCAAATCTAGAATGAACTTCCCTATATAGCTGACCATGCCAAGAAAACGTTGTAGGGCTTGGACATTGTCTGGAGCTGGCATCTCAAGAACGGTTGTTTGCGTGGAAGGATTTGGTCATAAGCTTGAACTGGTAAACAAATGACCAACATAAGTAACTTCTCTTAGCCTGAATTTTGCATTGTTGAGGATTCAGCTTAAGATTGACTTCACAAGCTCTAAAACTGTTTTGAGGTTTCTTTCACGTTCGACTTCACCATTGCCTCCTACAAGAATATTATCTACTATAATAGCACATAGACAGCCAGAAAACATTTGCTCCATTGCACACAAAGACCTCGCTTTCAGAATTTATTCCAAATGGCATTCTCAGAAATGTGTACCTTCTGAATGATGTACTAACTGTGGTTAGCAACGAAGATTTTAGATCAAGCAAAATTTGCCAAAATGAACTTTTTGCATCTAAGACAGAAAAAAACAGTGGTATTTGGCATAAGATCAGCAACTTCAACTGAAAGCATTGGATGAGGAGGTCATTTCAGTGCTTTGTTCAAATATCTTGGGTCAATGCATATTCTAATATCATCTGAGCTTTTCTTATGAGCTACCACCATGGAGGACACCCATTCAGTTGGTTCTTCATCTGGACAAAATTACTCCTTGCTGCACCATTCTATCTAGCGCAGTCTTGACTCTGTTCTGCATATCTACTGGAACTTTCCGTGCTGGTCTAATAACTGAGCTTACTTCAGGTTCTAGCTTCATGGAGTACCCAACTGGGAGGTTGGCTAGTTTGCATTCGAAAAGATCAGTATAGTCAGAATAAAATAGTATGGGCGAAATATGAGCCATTATCCTTCAAGCTTACATGGTGGAATTCTTTATTAAGTGAAAGCAGTCCCATTTTCAAACTGTCTCTGAGGCCTAATAATGACTGCACATGTCTCTTGACTACATAAAATTGCAAGTCATAGCTGTTCCCAGCAGAGTAACATGAAAGCACTACTGAGCCTTCGGTTTGTATTTCTTCACTACCATAAGCAACAAGTTTTGCACACTTTGCCAAATCAAGCTTCTTACCAGATTTTACTCTATGAAATGTTTCTGCTGACATAACATTGCACTTTGAACCAGTATCAACTTTGAGCTCTACAGGTCTCCCATTAATCTGGACAGTACAAAATACTTCATTCTTTGACCATAAATCTATTGCATTGACTGTTTCACCAACCACAGACAAACCATCAACATAAAAAGTAGGGTCACAGCTTTTTAGTTAATCAACTTGCCTTTTTGAATGCTCTTTTTACTAAAAGAATGAAGCTCTTGATTTACACAACCTTTTGAAATGATTCCACTTCTTATATTTGTGACACTGCTGATCAAAACCTAAACACTTTTCTCTTTTGTGTTCATGATTACCACCACAGTTGTGACAGTTGACTATAAGGCTAGTTGGGGGCACATTCTTTGATTTAGCTGACTTACCCTGTACTTCACTGAGCATGTCCACTTCACAGAGCATGCTCTAGAACTCTCTAGAGAAGCTCTGGGTTTCACTGGAGCTGCCACACCCTTGGGCCTGTTGGGCCTGTACATTTTAACCAAGTGCTGCATACTATCTACATTAGCACTGCAAGGCATTGGAAGCATACTTTTCTCATTTGTAAGCATATTTGTGTGCTTTTCTATGAGCTCGTACATCTGGCAAATCTCTATGGCCTTATTCAAAGTTAAATCACTGTCTTTAAGCAACATCTTTCTCACTGCATCATCTTTTAATACCACACACAAGCCTGTCTTTCATCAACTCATCTCTCAAATCACAAAATCCGCAAATTTTAGCCTTAATTCTCAAATTGGTCATATATGCTGTAAAAGTTTCAGCAGGCTTTAAATTCCTTGTGTAAAGTAAGTGGCTTTCCATTGTAATATTCGTTTAGAGTTACACATTTCTCTAAATTTACATTTTAAACACTCAGGGGTCTTCCCTCCTTTCAGTCAGTACCACTATATGGTGGTTTTCCCCCTCCCCTGCATACACAGCAGGTGCATACACAAATAAACGTTCTCTTTCAATGGCTTCTGAATCAGCTAAATTAAGCAGAATAAATGCCTTTGTGCATGCATCTTTGTCAGAAAAAGAAGCCTGCATGAAAATATCTTACTTTTGTTCAAACACTCTCCAATTGTCCACAATATTGTTATCAAACACAAGTGGACTTGGTCTGTGAAATCCTTCTGCCATGCCAACAAATTATAAACACAATGCAAATATGGCCCTTGAAATTATGAACGAACATGCACACACACCAGGTACTTGTAATAATACTCAAATGCACAGAAACTCTTGATAGGACTGTACTTTGGGAAATATTCTTTGAAATGACTGTGCTTCGTGAAATAACTGTTTTGTACTATTGCACACACTTGCCAACATGTTGTACACTTCGAATAACTTTAGTTAATGTGAAAAAGTAGCACATAGTGAAAAAATATGGTTGTTTTCCCTTTTTATACATTCTATGAGAATTGGATATTGTTTCAAATGTTTTCGTAATTATTTTGAATATTTTTATCAATATGTCACAGTTGAGGACATTTTGTTCAATTTGAAATTCGTTTTGAGCATTCTGAGTGCTTCGCTTGATATTCGTTGAGTAAAAAAATCATTTAAGCGAATTTTAGTACCTGGAATTAGCTTCTGACCTGTTTGTGAGTCATTTGAGCAGTAGGGATGATCCACTCCTGTATATTCCTCCAACTTTAACTGTGCGCCTCATGGTTTTGACTCTGGATCCCACTCTGACACCGTGTTGCTCATCTTGTATATCTGAATAAGATGATGAGGCTTGGTGTTCATACAAGTACTTTATTGCATACAAACAGATCGGGATGGATATCAGGAACATTAAACTTAAACGAACTGACTAACACACACATGCATGCTTACATCTTGGCTGTTCCCTGCAAAGTGGCACTCTTGCTTGCATGTGCTCAGTACTTATATGCACTTACCTGCTGAATGGAAAGCTTCTTAAAGGTACATCACACACTAATCTACACACTGCTGATGGCAAAAATTTGTAATTAATATATCACTAGATAGTTACACTCATTCTTTCATGGAAAGAGTGGTGCATTACATGACATAAGGGATACAAGATAGGTGCACCCAATCAATAGGTCAGCTAGGCAGTTCCCAGCATTGTCCCAACTAGCTGTAGTTATGATTAAGACAGCATGCTACCTAATGTGATAACTTGACTGGTTGCCATGCATTTGTTAGTATTTCTTGCTCGTTTTAATATGGTAAATAACATCTGCTTATTGCATGACATATAAGATGATGTACTAATGATGTGCATAGTCAATGACAATAGGTAAATAAAGTGTCTGTATCAATTAGGCACTAGCTACATAGGATGAGAATGCAGCACATAAGCTGTAACCTATTAGACAAAAGAATATGGATGAAAGATGAGACCTTTCCTACTTTAGCTTTTCCAAACAGCCTATGACATACATTTATGATCACCAGCTCAAATGACTTGATAGTGTACTATGTGTGAAAGCATACAAATCCTACATATCATGTGAATTGGAATCAAATCTGATGAAGATCTGTTAAGGGTGAAAGCATGCATCCATTTAATATCTTTTATTTTTCAATTAAAGGAAAGATTGATTTTAGTATCAACAGAAATGGATATGTATTCATAAAAAGTAAACAATATATATTGCTAAGGTTTCATAGTTACACCAAGAAAAAGTAGTCAGAAATACAGATTACTTCCATAATGAAGGTTGTGGTAGTGAGATAATTGCAAATGTATAAAATACAGCGCTGTCACATTGCCATGAAGAATATCAGAAATCAATTATATATTGCAGAAATGTGAATAGTTCTTCAGTCACAGTTGCAAAACTGGATTTCCTTAAAGATATCAAATTTTGCATTGCAAACAGACCTCTGACTAAACATGTACATATCAGTATTTATTTGTATGAAGACTATCACACATTTAATTACTGACAGTTTAAAAGGATTGAATAAAAATACCACTGCTCTCATTTTTTCTCTGTAAAGAAAGACATTTGCTATGAAACACTTCTAAGTCTTTTTATTGTCTCATTTTTGTTTTTCTCTTCTTACTGACCCATGTGAGCAAAAGATCACCACCACCCTCTGCCCAACTGCATACTGCTTCACATGGTGTGAATGGTAGTTCTAACCCTCCGGGCACACCGTGGCATGGCAGCCTGGAAAGCCACCATCCTGAGCTTCAGGACCTGGTGAAAGGTGCAGTAGAAGGGGCAGTGGGGCCCATACCAAAGTCTTTGTTAACACGTGCAAGACTATCTGCCCTGGTTGGCTCTGACTACAGAGTCACAACAGGCTTCAATCTCACTGAGTATAAGGGTCCCACCTCCCACGAAAATCAGGTCAGGGAACACAGTATCTGGATTAGGATGGGATTGGCTACAGTGGTGTTGTCACCATCTCCTTTGTGACTGTCCACCTTCTGTACAGCATTCTCCAGTTCTACTTGTCAGCCCAATATGGCGTTCCTTTCCATCTTATATGTTAAAGGTGAATATCCTTATAAAATAAATATTAATGCCCTTTTTGTAAGTGCAGTGATGCACAAGGACAGATGCATGGTATGGATACTACCACATACAATTGTTAGGTGAATGTCTTGCAGTCTCCAGGAATGTGATAATCTCTGTACCATGCACATGAGGTAGTAACCGTTTGGTGTATACACATATATACAGTAAGGTAGATGGGTATGTTTGTCCTTGTATAAAAACAAACAGTGCAAATGTTCCCACACTGGTGAATGGATACAAAAATGATATCCAGAAGCAAACAAATCCAACACTCAAAATAATGACCAAAAAAACTGGAGATTACACTGATGAAGTTTGATTATCAAAACAGATGTGTGTTTTTGAAGCCATTGGCCTGAAAAAAAAGAAAATGGGGGGGGGGGATTATTTTGAGTAATGGATTGTCAATATACACTGATGTACAAACATCTAGATGTCTGTGTGTGCATATATCTGATTTTATCTATCAGGGAGTGTCAAATGCTCCAAAGAGTGAATAAAAGATTGGAAAACCCCCCAAACTACATTTTTTTTGCAGTGGGACACCCTGCATCCTAACCCACTCCATATATACCAGCTATGAGATTCTACAGCTGCTGGGAACAGGCAAATTCCAGGACCGCACTGCACTATGACCTCGCAGGCAAAGCAGTCAGCAGGCTGAAAAACAAAGATAAAAAACAGCATTTGGTTTACAGACTGCAACCAATGTACACACACACACACACACACACATACACACACACACACACACACACACACACACACACACACACACACACACACACACACACACACACACACACAAACACACACACTTTATATTATACATACACCTGTAGATATATAATAGATCACTACACACATACATATATAGATACACACGTGTATATACACACCTCTGCTTGTTTGGACTTGTGTGCAGTAAACAATAAAGCTGTAATTACCTTTCCAGTGGCCATGTTTGATGTACTGCCAACATAAAAGTTGTACACAACTTGTTACAAACTGGATTTTTTTGGAATTATACATAACATAAAAAAAGTTTGGACATTACTAACTAGAAGACCTTTGTCTGGAATTGCAATTAACTGCTCCAAACAGTTTTTCTTGTCCTTACCTTCCACCAAGTAGTATATTTTTTATAAAAATCAAAATTCAGATTGGAAAGCTGGCTCTAGTGATTGCTGTTTATGGCAATTTTTACCATTTGCCACTTTGGTAGACTGCAGTGGGCAAAAAAACAGTAAACTATAACTTCTTAAAAGTTACCAGAAAACATGCTCTGTTCTAGTTCACCTGAATAAAAGAAGAGAAGTAAGGAATTATCAGCTTCTTCCAGAGGTTTGCAGATGATTGTATCCTTATGTACTCAGATCTACCAGCAGCCATGGAGGGTGTGCAGAACATTGTGAAACTGTTTGAGAAAGCCTCAGGACTCAAATGCAATCAAGCACAACAGCGATAGTAAGGTATAGGAGGCAAGAATACTAGTTGGATAATGGAATGATCCTACAGCAAACAGTTCCAAGAGCAGTAGGAGCAACTGGTCTAATAAAGAATTTACTGTTGTATTTAGATATGTTACCTATATATGTAACTCCGGTGGTACGGCGGTAGCGTTGTTACCTCACAGCAAGAGGCTCTCCCGTTCGATTCTCAGCTTGGCTTGGGAGTGCCTTCTGTGTGGAGTCTGCATGTCCTCCCCGTGGTTGGGTAGCATTTGAAAGACATGCGTGTGTAAATGGGTGTGCCTTTGTTGAAGGTTGGGCGTCGAGCTGGCACCTCGGCGTTTCGTAAAAATCTACTGCCAATCATTAGCGGACCGGAGTTCCACTGTGGCGACCCCTTACCAGGAAAAACCCGAAAGACAAACAAACCTATATATGTAACTCCATATGATTTGCAGAAGGAGTCACTTCTGGGCAAATTGGTGGTGCTACAAAGAGCACTTTTGGCTAATGTCAAAGATTAAAACAATACTAATTTCATGAACTTTAATTGTACCCTGATAAAGGAATGGGGTCCATTCCTGTCATGTTATTAGAACCCAAAAGCCTGGAGAAATTAAACCGAGACAAGAACATGCAAATGTCTAGTCTTAAGGATGCATAGCACAGTAAGAAATATGGTAGAAGTTAACCTAAGGATATTAGTTACTAAAATACAGGTATTACAGAAGATGATAATGCCCCATATCATGTATAAACTACAAAATCTTCCCATAAGAGCAAAACATCCAAATCTGATATTCATGCAGGAAATTATTAATGATAAGATAACCGGAAAGAAGCCAGGAAAATATCTGCAGCATGAGCATCCATCCCAAAAGTGTATGGTGGATGGAGATTGCCACATATGCCATAGCCTTCAAATTAATTCATATACTGATATGATAAAGCAACGAGGACCAGGGAATTGTAGGGGGGAAGGGGTGGAAACCTGCAATGCTTACCCCAGGAGTGGATATGGGGAGGTCTATAAACAGAGTGTAGGGAATTAGGAGGCAGAACATGGTGAAGAGATCCTTACAATCACATCTAGGCTCACCCAGAGATCCTCCACAAGATACAAAAAACTAGTTGGTGAATGTTGGATAAGACATCCAAAACATTACTCTTTATTGGCTTTTCCAGCTATTAGAGGCACATATCAAGTAAAAGAGCAAGAATGGATGACATATGTGCAGGTAAGTCAAGTATGGGGCAAGTACATACATCAAGTGATAAAGTCAGGTCAGATAATTCCATGGAGGAACTGGCAAAATGTAATATGAGGCAAGGTAAGAGTAATATACAGAGATACGTGGAAACCCCAAGCAGTAGTGTGGAAGAGATGTGGGAGTGATACAAAATGTAATAGTGGGTCCATTTTTTTTTTTTTAAGAAAATGGGAATGGTATGGACAGCCCCAGACAGATTAACAAAATGGTCTAGATACATGGTTAAACAGTTAAGGTCAATATCTACATGGTATTTTACCAAAGCAAGAGAACTATGAGACTAAAACAAGATAGCCAATGTTGGAGAAAACCCTGCATATATTTCAGTCATGTACAAAGGTACAGTGTTTGGCAATACTTTCCCAGCAACTGAAAAAATCATCATGTACATAGACTAGATGTTTTGGAAGTTTGAAATCCAACCTGTTAAAGAGTTTAATGGCCACTTGCTAATGTAATCCTGTATGAATATTTACCCAACAAGATCTCCCTCATCTTCCCAATCTTTCAATATCCTATCCAAAAATAAAACTATTGTCACCCCAACAACTCACACCAAACTACCAAGTGTAGAAATTGACAACAACCTGAAATTCGATATACATATAGATCAATCCATTAAGAATGTAAACAAGAAACTAGGTGTTCTATACAGAAACAAACACATTTCTAACAAGAAACACAAAAGCTACTATCGCTCGTACACACCTCTTATCAACCCTCCTATAAGCCTCCCCAATCCTAAACAACCTCCACGCAACTAACCTAATCAAGCTCGAATCTTGTTACAATAAAATTGCCGAGTTTGCCACTGATGCCTCATACGGGACACATCACTGTACATCTCTTAAACAGCTAAAATGGCTAGAGCTTTATCAACTGCTACACTTTAATCAAGTAACCTTTGCCCACAAAATACTGCATCAACCAGGTAAAACCCCCTGCTCTCCAAAAGCTTACACAACCATATACCACTTCTAGATCCCTCCGTTCTAATAAACCCCTGCTACACACCACCAAATCAAATAATTCAGCTGGAGAATCACTCTTCTCAAACTACATTCCTAAAATATGAAATAAACTGCCTACCCAAATTACCTCCAGCTGCTCTATAACACAATTAAAAAAAAACTCCTAAAATCACACTTGAAAGACACCTGGCTCTGTTCTTGTAACTGTCCAGGATAAGCATTTAACTCCACCTCTGTAACTAGTTACTGCTGCCTTCTGATATCATTCAGCAACATCTGTCCTCACCTTACTTACACTAGTTTCTCTTTTTCATTTATGATTAAGGAGTGATGTATATATTCATATATGATGTGTGACGTAAACATTTACTTCCTAAGAATTGTAGTTATCATCCTGTAACGGTCCTTTATTAACACTTTGTGCTACCTTGCATGCAAGCCAACTTTTGCAATGTATGTATGTTTTTTGTTAACTGGAACTTTTTTTGTAACTGGAGCTTTTCTCCCGGGCCTCCACTGAAAAAGGACCTGTGTCCAGTCGGACTTTCCCAGTAAACAAATGTAAAATAAATAAATAAGTAAATAATGTAATTGAGTTATGCTAAACAGTAGAAGGCCAAAGATGAGGAGGAGATTTTGAGTGCATAGGTTGACTGCATGATCAAAAAACATCTGGAATACATTTGGTACTCGTTTAAGGGAACTGGGCCACAGATTAGCATGCCAGAGGAATGGAAAACTATATTTAATATACTAGAGTGTATAAAAATACAAGTCAGAATTAATTTGGGAAATGTCTATCAGAGTGGGTGTTAAGTTAATGTATCATGTAAGCTATATGCTGAGCAACTGATTTAATACTGTACACTGTTATCTGCAATTAAGTTCTAACTGATCAATGCCCCTCAGTCATGTCCAGTGGAATGCAAGAACTCCATCATTTCTTTAAAGTGAAATAGCCAGGGACATATGTGTAACACTCTCAGTCAGAGTAGCCTGGCAAGTGGTTTAATTAAACTTTAAAGTCCATTTTAAGAAAGGTTACAGAACAGCTGCTTCAATATCTTCTCTTTGTTTTAAGAAAAATACTTCAAGCCTCAACCGAATTCACATTACCCAAACTGCTGTATGGCAGACATCCCAGAGGCTTGCTAGGTATAGCAGAAGAAACACTGAGTAATAAAACAGCCCCTTTAAAAAAAGTGTAACCAGGCATCTGTCAGACCTACAGGACAGGTTAAGAAGGATAATGCCTATAGTAAGGAAACACATGCAAAGGACCCAGGAAACACAACAAACAGCAAATAGGTTCATAGGTGAATACTAGGCCAACGGTCTCTGGGACCTTTATAGGTGAACCCATGCAACTCAAATGTACCCCACAAGTTATTGTGCCTTAGAGGTTATTTTAAGGGGTGTATGCTAGCAGGGACATGATTTAATGGATGCCTCTGTCCACCAGAGGCATATCAGACCAGGGTGAATTTCCAGTTTCCTACCCACTCATCCAGGTTGCCCTTGATTAGGGTTAGGGAACGGCTCTATTTCACATGAGTGGGAAGCCTATTCCATGGAATAGGGATTCCCTGAGATAAACTGGGCATGCTGGAGGGACAAGTATGCAAGTCTCAAGCAAAGTTTGAAATCCTTAGATCTAGAAGTTCTGGTGCTGTTCATTTTGTGATGTGCAAATGTTTCATCACAGCAGGATCCAAGGATGTCTTGCATGCCAAGCGTAAATCACTTCTCACATGTCTGTAGAAAACAGAGTGCAGAACTAGGGCTTTGAGGTGAGCTGCATTGTCATTGTGTTTACACCCTGTATTCTTTTAGTGAGGAACCTTTGTGGGCATTCCAGCTGTTGCATGTGCCTGGTACATACCTAAGAAGGTTGTTGTTTGTCTTTTCGGCTTTTCCCAGTTAGGGGTCGCTGAGTTGCCAGCCCGATGCCCAACCTTCAGCGAAGGCATTCCCATTTACGCATGTCTTTCGGAGGCCACTCAACCGTGGGGAGGCCATGCAAATAAGGCTTCACACAGTGCTTTGACTAAACTGTGATTTCTGATCTTGTTTAGCTTGAGAAAGATATGAATTTCCAGGTTTCTGTGTTTAGCAAAGACTTTCAGAATGTATTAATTTTACCCCAGAAGCTGTTAAGTAATGGGGTTTGTGCTTGAACTATCTTGAGGCTTTCAAAGGTGCCAGCTTTCTTTTTAAAACGTGCAAGGGTGTGGGGCACACAGATATCACTTTGAATGTTTACAAAAAATGATCAGAAGGTGTTTTAGAAGAATACATTTGTTTTTGCCTACCTGATATGATGCAGTTCTGATAGAGAGACAGAACCTTCCACTAAAGACACAAATACACATCTGTCTTCTTGTGTGATTTTTCATTTAATGCTGTAGCCATTTGAGTAGATGAATGACTGATTTATGTTTTTGGGAAGATGGTGACTCCATTCCCATTCACTGCATGCTAAGTAGGTTTATAAATTAGCTGCTTGATGTGGATATGGTGGTAAAGTTTCATTCTTTATGGCCTTATAAAAAGCAAATTCTCCAAATAACATATTTCACAAAGATGCAGACTGTGCTTCCTACATCGCCTTCTGAAGATAATGAGCAGTAGATTGTTTGCTCATTTTAAGGAAACCTTACACATGTATGTTTGCCAGATAGTTGGATTCCATTTTTGCTAATAAATGTACTGGACAGCAACATTTTGTTTATTCATAGCCCTTTGCACAGCACTCTTATTTTAGAGATGCAGCTGCAGTCTTGGACATTATAAAAGCTTTTTCTAACGTGAGAAAACAGAAGGTGTTGCACTTAATTGGTCTGATGATGGCACTATGACTTCCCTGAACCTATGAACCTATGAACCATGCCCTTATTTATAAGTTGAGTAACAAAATTATTTTCATACAACCTCAGGCACATGGTCAAAAGCCAGGTTACTATCTACATGAGTCCCCAAAT
The DNA here is from genome assembly GCF_019279795.1 of Protopterus annectens. NCBI lineage: Eukaryota > Metazoa > Chordata > Ceratodontiformes > Protopteridae > Protopterus > Protopterus annectens. Next base: position 672,824,115 of record NC_056747.1, on the reverse strand, counting down.
CCCAGATACTTTGTCCACTTTTAAGGGGATTTATTAATGGGGTAGTTTCTCTGGGTGGCCAACTTCCCAAAAGGTACTATTACACATTTCTTGGCATGGAGTTTTAAGCTGTGGTTTGGACACCAGCCATTTGTCTGTATTAGACCTTCCTGTAAAATGTTAGCATTTTGGGGGTTACTATGATTGCTCATAGCTTGCAATCATCTGTAAACTTGGCAAGCCAGAGGCCTTTGACATTGGCCTTGACTTACAAAAAAATAATTGCTAAAGAGGGGCAAATTTAGCATACAGCCCTGGGGACTCCACTGGTGACCAGCTTCTTTGTGGTGGTGCTCTGTCCAGTCCTAACTTCTTGAGTCCCGTCTATCAGCCAGACGGCTATCCAGTGAGCTACATATAGGTTTATGCCCAATTCCATGAGTTTGTTTACAATTTCCAAGTGTGGTATTGCATCAAATGCCTTAACTAGGTCAAGGTAGGCAGTGTGTACTGTTTTGCCCTCATCCACTGCCTTGGTGACATTCTCAAAGAAGTCCATCATGTTCAGTAGGCAGGACCTGCCTTTGACAAAACTAAAGTGGGTTGGGTCCAGGGTCTAAAGACTTCCTATGTCATTCTTAATTATTTCCATGCTAATTCATTCCATGGCTTTGCATATGAGACTTATCAGACTAATGGGTGTGTTAGCTCCTAGGATCCACTGATGGCACAACCTTGTGCATTGGAATGATCATTGCATTCTTCCATTCATGTGGCCCAAATCCTGTGCAGAGACTATAGTTAAATAGTAGCAACTGTCCCTGGCAGGTCATATTTCAAGCTGTTTAGGAGGCATCCTGGGATATGATCAGGGGCCATCAAAGCTGTATTCTTGGCCTTAGAGTGTGCGTCCAAGACTTGCTCACTACTGACAGTTGGAGGAATTATGTTTGGTGGCATTTTCCTGGTGGGGAAGGGGTGTCTGGGAGTGAGATGGAGTAAAGTTGGAGCCGAATTTGTCAGCCAGAAGATTTTCTATATCCTTCAGTTCTATGAACATGGCTCTGGTTACCAAAAGTTCTGTACAGTGTTGTGTGCTGCCTTTGAGGTTTTGGGCATAGCTAAGGAAGGCCTTATGGTTGTTCTTGGTCTGGGACATTATTTTGTCCTCAAAATTTGCTTTGTTGGACTTAATTAGTCCCCTTAGATTCTTTTTTGGGTTAGTTTGGGCTTACTTCTGGTAGGCACAAGCAGCCTCTGTGGAATCACGGACATAGTTCTACAGAGCTTTTGTAAATAATTCTGCATAGACTGCTGTATCATGTGGGTTTGAGGGGCTGGAAATTTTGACAAGTTATCACTTAATAAAAGGTAGTTCTCTCATATTTGCGAGTACCAGGTTGAATGTGTTTGTACTTCTAGTAGGCATACACACTAAATTGGTCCAGGGTATTTATATTTACAAAGTCTAGCGATTTCTATGCCTGCAAACTTGGGGTTGTGTAGGATTCCCAGATTCATCCTCCTCTTTCCTATTTTTCTACATAGGGTTGGGGGGTCGTGTCAGCTGTTGCCACCTCTCTCTGTTCAAATCCACTTTCGTGCCCTCTTTGACACTCATGCCTGCCTGTGACAGGTCTTCTCCCACAGAATCCATCCACCACTTTCCTGGATGACCTCATTTCTTCTTGCCTTCTTCCTGCCTGTCCCAAATCTTCTTCTTCAGATTGTCTTCTGCTTCTCTGCACATGTGCCTGAACCACTGTAATCTGTTCTCTTTGACCTTTTCTGCAACTAAAGCTACTTTGGCTTCGGCTTATGTCCTCAATTCTTCATCTGTCCCGCAGTGTGCATCCTACCATCTGACTCAGGCACTTTATCCCCATTACCTCTAGCTTCCTCAGCTGCTCTGCCATCACTGCTCATGTTTCTCTACCATACAGCATGACTGTTTTGTGCACCTTACTCTTCTGGTTCTTTGGCATTCTTTCATACACTACACCTGACACTCTATGTCAGTTGGCTGCAGCCTCTCCGATTCTAGCCTTGACCATCACCAGTGTGAATAACAGTGGGCTCAGAGCTGAAACCTGGTGTACACCCACTCCCACTGGGAGCCCCTCTGTGAGACTAAACACTATTTGTACTTATGTCACTGGGTCCTTGTACATAGCTTGCACTAATTCTACTAATATTTCTGGGACTTTAAATCACTGCAGGACTGCCCAAATTAGCTTTCTTGGGAAATGTCATGTTTTCTCCAAGTTTAGGAATGCCCAGTTGGACTCTTTCCTCATCTCCATCTTCTTCTCAACTATCTGCCTCACTGCAAACATCAGGTCAGTTGTGCTGAATCCTGATCAGAGTCTGAACTGCTCATCTCCCATCTTACTACCATGCATATTTGTTTATCAATCATCGTCTCCAGAACTTTCATGCAGTGTAACAGGAGTTTGATACCTCTGTATTGCCCACAGTTGTGTATGTCACCTTTATTCTTGAATACTGGCTGGTAGAGTGCATCTCTGATGCCTTATTCTTTGCTACTGCAACTCCTTTCTTAGCCTGTTTGTTAGCCAACCAATATTCCTCCCTAGCCTGGTCCATTTTTTCTATCTCCCACTTTTTCCTGCATGGATTCTTTCGTCCTGGCCTTCTGCATTCCACCACCTGCTGTCACTGAGCACCTTATTTGCATACCTGGCTCAGTCGCATATCTGTTCTATGGTCCTCATACATGCTCTTTTGAGGTGCTGCCATTTTCTATTCTTGAGGTGCTAGAGCCCAAAGTAATTCCTTGAACTGCTGTGCTTTCTCACCTGTCAAATTCCAGGTCTTCAGCCAGGTCTCTGTTGACTTGCAGCCTTTTCTGACCACTACATGCAGCTTATTGTGGCAACTGGTTTGTGCTATGAGCCAAATGTTTCACTGGGGATGACTTTTGTAATCACCAATTCTACCCCAGTGCCCTTTCCTTACTAGGTAGAAATCTACCCGAGTTGTATGTTGGACACTGTTGAATGTGATATTGTAACTGTGTCACTTTCTGAACCATGAGTTGGCTATTATCAAGCCAATTGACAGACAGAAGCCTAGAATGGCCCCTTATTCTTTATTCCTTCTGCCCCACCCATGTGGACCCAGATGGTCCTCATATCCTGTTCTGTCTGGCCCAATATGTGCATTCAAGTCACCCATTATCAACACCGATTCATGCTGTCATGCTTTATCTAGTAGTTCCTGCAACTGCTGTCTGAATGCATTATTTTCTTCACTATCACAACCCTGCTGTGGGGCATAGGCTGAGATTAAGAGTGTGCGGTACAAGAGGGGTTTATAGTGGACTGACTAAGAGTGCTTTTGGGGCAAGAGACTAGACTAGGCTATATAATACTAAGTCAAGGGTCAAGCACTTAAAAATAGGAAATTGTATTCTGTGTTCTCTGGCTAATAAAACAGCTACACTCACAACTTTCTTATCTATTTACCAGTTCAGACAGACCAGGTCACCACCTACTGCCACTAGATGGAGTATACTAGTCCTCAATGTAAAAACACAAAAACAGATTGCTTGAAAGTGTAATGCTATCACAAAACAAAAAAATAAAATACCTGGACAAGGCAATTTCACATATTAAAAAGACCTTTAAAATGATTTAAATTGCAAAATCAAAAAATACAGCAAAAATAAAGCAGTAGCACACCAACAGTTAAGTGAAGTGCAAAATAATAAAATAAATCTCTTAATCCTATACTGTCTTTGGCAGATAATTCAGGACCCTATCAGAGTATGGTGAGGGCACCAGGCAGATGGGAGCTCTGGGAAAATGAGCAGGAGACAATTTGTAGTAAAATAAGTTTGCTCAAGAGCAATACTGGTTTGCTGGGTGGGCACTTAATGTTATGGATATGTGGAAATCAATGGGCGGGAAAGTATAGGTTATACAACAGACATTAGGAATGAAAGAGAGGAGGGAGGAACTTTGAGAGTCAGATTACTGTAAAGGGTGGAAGCACAGACAAAGCCTTTTAAAATCATAACAGGAAAGGGGTGGAAGAGTTGGAAAAAAAATTCAAGCTTCAAGAAGCAGGCTGGTTAAAGATGGATCTAGTGAAATAATGCCAATATTGGAACTGTAGTGCTATGACTATGTGCTACAGGTCAATGATCCCAGGTAGGTGAGAATTTCAGAAACTTTAGCTTATTGTCTCAGTATGGGATGAGACAGACACAAAGAACAGGGGAACAGAAAGGCACTGGAATGTAACTTTAAGCAGGTAAATGATAAGCATAATATAAGGCTCTAGCAGTAAAACTGGACTATAAACAGCTGTAAAAGCACTGAAGCATCATTCCTAGTGCAGGATTTACAATACTCTCACTACTACAATTATATTGCAGTCTAAGGCGCCAGACTATGATAACATAACAAAAATGATGATCTTAGTGAATTCAAACTAGAAGATAAAAGCACTTGTGTTAAAACCTGCTGCTTGAAATTAATTTCCTTGCAAAATAAGAACCCTTTGAGGTTATAGAAAAAGTGAATAATGAGGGGAGATAAATGGATAAAAGGAAACCAGAACAGTTATACTGCATAACAGTTTTGAAACCTTGGAGAGAAACTGAAGTTCCGAGAAAGCATGTATACAAGACAAATTAAATCCTACAGCATGTCTTCAGCTGAAACAGGGAGAGACACTATCAACGCCTAAGAAATGGGAGGTGAAGGAATCTGTACTCAGGAATAAAGTCATATTTTCAGTCACATATCAAACCCTGTTTAATCCAATATAAACACAGAAACTGTATCTGGTGAGAAAGCACACTGGAAGACATGACTGTTTTCTGTGGCCAGTCCTCTGGTGCTTGGGAAGCCAACTAACTGGATTTGTGTTGTGGCATCACAGAAAGGAATCCAGCTGATACAGTATCCTCAAACTGAAGCACATCCTCTTTCCTTGACAGAGGGTAGGACAATAGCACCATGTCAGGGTCCTCTCTTTGCAGTTAACATCTGCAGCTCCAGAGTGACTCTACCTATTACATTTACAATATTATTATAACTGAAATTGAATAGTAGGGTTCCACTGATGAGGACTGATGCATGTGTGGCTCTTGTGTGTTGATAGGTTGAAATAGCAATTGGCAAGTAATTAAAAATAACTGTTCAATCACCAGCCAATCAAAAATGTAAACCCCCCCCCTGCATCCCTAACACCCAGTTTATTATACATACTAGCTCTAAGATTGTGCTACAGTGGGGAAAGGACAAATTCCCTTATCCCCAATGCACCAAGATCTTGTATAGAAGGAAAGCCGGAACATGCAGTAAGCCTATTTTTTGATCACCTGTACTGGCTTCTTTCTTCCTCTGGTTGTCTTATTGCATTTTCAACCACTTGTCAGCAAACTATATATCATGAAAATTACACACACACACACACACACACACACACACACACACACACACACACACACACACACACTAATTCAGTGCATACAGTGACAGATACTGAGTGCGCTGTGTGGTCTGCATGAACACATAAACTACTGCAGAGGATTTAGGATGGCCTTTACTGCAAACAGAGACCTAGAGCAAGCACACCATCTATGGGCAGTGGTGGCCCAGCTGGCATCCATTAGTGTATCCAAGAGGATATTGGTAAATGCCCTGTATTGGAGCACTGTAGTGGAGTATGGATCACTCTCACCCTTAGCTATGGCAGCCTCCATCTCAAGGTATGGCCAGTCTCGGCTGACACTCATCTTGATCCACATTAGGATGCCCCTTTAGGCCACCCACACTGGCCCTTGCAGTTCTACGCCATTAATGTCTTCTGCTGGTCTATAGAGTGCAACTCCTAACTGTTGTCATCCTCAAGATCCTAAGCACCATTTACCTACTGTTTTTATACATGGGGGAGGCACACACAGCAGGATTCCTATATATGATCCCAAACTGCTGCACCATCCCTTACACAAAATGCATCCAGCCCACATAGTGCAGAGCCACATGGTAAACATTCATGACATGAAAGGTCCACCACAACAATGGAAAGTGCAATCTTCCACCTCACCCCTCTTGATACCTGCCTGTGTACTGCTATATTCACCTATTGTAATCCTTATACATATGGTAGCATTGTTGTCACTCATTACTGTGCCCAAGCTCACCTATGTAAATGGCAGTGACTGTGCTCTATGCACCCCTTTGGCCTGTGTGAGAAAGACAATGTCTAATGCACAGCATGGCCAGTTAATAAACTGTAATGCATAGCTTTAAGTATGTTAAAGATAACACAGAATAAAATGGATATATGCACTACCACAGCTCAAAGTTGCGAACCAGATACCCCGTCTTTTGTTAGTGCCACAACAACTTACACCTGCCTCTGCCTTGCATTATGTGCCAGTGCAGTCAATTCCTCTGATGACATGGCAGCAAACTCCTCCTTGGTTTCTGACACAGGTCTGGCAGGCATAACACAGTGATGCACCTAGGTTGTAGCTGCTCATGTACTATCATACTCTAACACTGACTGTAGAGCTCCACCAGATATCTCCAAGAAACAGCAGTGTACCTTCAGTAGTCCACAATGTTCTATGTCTGTAAAAGCAAGGTGTTATATGTCATTTCCACCATAATGTGAGTGCCTCGGGTGTGGGTCATTGGCCATGGTTCAAACGTATATCCTGCATCACCTGCAGCAAACAATGGACACCATTGTAAGTGTCCTTCTGTTTACATCTGCATCCATGATGGCTATCATTAGCGACTGTAGTGCTCCACCAGATATCTCCAAGAAACAGCAGTGTACCTTCAGTAGTCCTCAATGTTCTATGTCTGTAAAAGCAAGGTGTTATATGTCATTTCCACCATAATGTGAGTGCCTCGGGTGTGGGTCATTGGCCATGGTTCAAAAGTATATCCTGCATCACCTGCAGCAAACAATGGACATCATTGTAAGTGTCCTTCTGTTTACATCTGCATCCATGATGGCTATTATTAGCATTTCATTATGCAGTCTTCTGCACACCATGCATACCACCCCTATTCTCATGTAGAGCAGTTACTTGTCTCTCTAAATCACCATCCCCATGCACATTGCTGCTCACATTGTTACTTTGTATTAACAATGCACACTAATTTCTTAAGATAACATACCTTCCTAATATATGACTTTTGCACTTGTTTGAAGATGAATCATCACCGCCTACAATCTGAAATTCATTTTCTCCACTCTTACCAAGTTTGCTTGACGATGCGTTAGATTTACTTCTTTTTTTACCACTGTCAAAGTGTTGTATTAATGGATAATATTACCTAGATTTACATCCATCTGATGTATTCAAACTGTAAACATGTTTTATTTATTATTTATTTGACTTTTGTTGACTGTGATAGTCTAATGGAGCTACTGCCCTTTTTCAGTGGAGGCCTGGGGAGAAAAGCTCCACAGTTCAAGCACCTGACAATATTAAATTATTAAAGCACGTTTCGACATTGCAATAATAAAATATTAAAGCAGGTTTTGATTACAGTACAAGTGACAGTAAAAAAGGAACAGCAAAGAGAGACATTTGTACAATGTATTAAGTATAAAACAAGGTATAACAATAAAAAAATTGCAAGCTATGGTTTGGAGTGATAAGACAGGATAACAGTACAAGTCAATTGAACTTTGTTTTAAAGGTACAGGAGGTGTAGATGTGTAATATAGGAGTCATATTGTAGATGGGTTACAGCTGTCAAGTTACCATGACCTGCCAATGAAGCAATAGAGAGAGTAATACAGTAAAGTCTTGTCCTAAGTAGGGGGCAAGTTTAGAGAAACACTGGGGGAGGTAGTGGAAGGAAAGGGAGGGCGGGGGAAGAGTAGAGGAGAAGAGGGACTAGGTTCAGGTGGGATGATTACAGTGAGAAGTCCAGGTGCTGTTTAGGTAGTTTTTAAAACTTTTCTTGAATTCATAGGTATGGGTAATATTTCTAATAGATATGGGAAGCATGTTCCATGAGAGAATGGGAAGGAAGCTGTAGAGGTTCTGTCTTATAGATTTTTCAGGTTTGTGAATTTGTAAGAGACATAAGTCTGAGCTTCTGAGGGATAAGGAGTGTGTAGAGGGAGACAAGTGAGAAGATGTTAGGGCAGGATGGGGGGCTTGTTTAGGATGGTATGAATGATGACGAGTTGAGTAAAAAGGACTTGGTGAGGAAACTCTAGCCAGCTAAGTGACCTTAGATCAAAACAGTGGTGTGATTTAGGAGGCGGGTTGGGTGCAAATCTAGCAATTTTGTTGTTGGTAGTTTCGAGTTTGGAAAGTAAGTTGGTTAGAATGTGAGCTGTAGAAGAAGTTAGGGAGAAGGTATGCTTGGGCAAGTGAGATTCTGGAGTCAGATGTGAGGAATCTTATTTCTGTACAGTAGGGTGAGATTTTGATGGGTCTTCTTGACACAGTGAAGTACATGGAAGTCAAATTTATGTTGGTCATCTATGATTGCTCCAAGAAACTTAATGTGAGCTTCAGGGAAGATAGGAATGTTGTTAAGAGAAGAGATGATGAAAGAGGATTTAAGGTGGTAGAGGGATTTGGGGAGGAACAGAAGGAGTTCTGTCTTTTTGGGGTTTAGTATAAGTTGGTGGTTAGTGAGCCAGGCTTCAGTGAGGTTAATAGATTTTTGTGCGGGGGTGAGTAGGTCAGGCAAGTTGTCAGCAATGGAGATGGTTGTGGAGTTGTCTGCATACTTTATAAGGGATGAGTGAGGACAGACTGTCTAAAGTTGGTTGGTAAAGATGTTAAAAAGAAGGGGGCCAAGGATTCAGCCTTGTGGGACCCCCCCATTTTGATGGGGAGAAAAGGAGAGAGAGTCATTTGATGGATTGCTGCGTGTCTGTGAGGTAGCTGTTAAACCAAGAGATGGTTGAGTTCAGAGAGGAGGATGGGGTTAGAGACTGTGTCAAAGGCCTCAGAGAAGTCTAAGAGACAGGACACTAGTTTATTATTGTCTCTGGCTGGAGAAATAGAGTTAGCAAAGGAAATAAGAGCTGTTGGGGTGTTATGGTAGGGGCAGAAGCCATGCTGGGTGGGATTGAGCAGGTTTTCTTGTGTGAGATAAGCCATGAGCTGCTTATGTACACAGTGTTTGAGTATTTGAGTATTTTAGAGAGGGAAGAAAGTATGGCAATGGGTTGATAATTAGAGAGTTCAACAGAGTTTCCACCTTTGTGGATAGGTATGGTATGGAATTTTTTCCAGACAGTAGGGACCATAGATTCCCTGAATGAATGGTTTATGAGGATAGAGACAGGATATGCTATAGAGTTTGCGGCAGCCTTTAGGAAGAGAAGGGGCAGGTTATGTACGCTGGGAGAGCAGGGTTTTAGTCTTAGTTTGAAAAGAAGATTTTTAATGTAGTTGGTTAGGACTAGTTTTAGTGAAATGGGGCATTTTTGAAGTGGGGGTGGTGGGATTTGAGGAAGCGGTTTGGTTGGAAGGTTGTGTAAGTTTGCTGATGGAGTTAATGAAGTAAGAGTTGAAAATAGATGCAGTTTCCTGGGGTGAGTTATTGGGACAGGGGTTGGAAGTTGAGGATTGGTTGAAAATGGCTATTGGTTAGTAACACTGGCTTGATGAGATCCCATCCCCCCACCCTACCAGTGCATATGAATATCACCTTATCTATATACAGGACAGCTCGTTTAAGCAGCTGGGTCCTGGGGGGGGGGGGGGGCATGACAAATGTTTTAATATTTTCTCAAAAATAAAACAATGCTAGAGGTTAGAAAGGATTGGGAAGAGAGGTTGGAGAAGTACTTCACAAAGAAACAATGGGGGGATATATGTATGACTCCCAAATATGCAACAAAGTCTAGAATATTTAGGATCTTTGCTTGAAAGTGTTTGTATCGGTATTTTTATACCCCAAGCAGACCCCAAAGAATTTTTCCTCAGGTAGATAGCAAATATTGGAAGTGTGATGATAGAAAAAAAAGGTAATTGGGAATATATATTTTTGAGAGTGTAATGAATTGGAAGACTTTAAAAATTCCCTGCCAGACTACTTTATCAGAAATACTGGGTGAAAAAAATAGGTTTAACAAAGGAAATAATTTTTTGAACTATGATAGAGAATCAGAATTGCCTAGACATAGTTATGGCCTTGCCTAGTCTAATTATGGTGGCTGCCAAAAAAAACAATTAATAGAAAATGGAAGTCAAAGTCTAAGCCAACTGTACTAGAAGTAGTGAATATAGTAACAGAGAAAACAACTGGAAATGGGATCTGTAGAAACAGACAGGAGCAAATTACATACAAAAAAATGAGAATCATGGGAGCAATACATGCAGAATAATGTTTTAGATGAGGAATGAGGTTTAAAAAAAAAGCAGAATTTGAATGACATATCTAATGTTTGACTGACAATGACCAAATAGATTATAAGTGATGTATAATGTTTGCAACAAAATATATGTCAGTGTGGTTTGTTGCGATTGCTTAATAAAGATGTGCTTTGTTTAAAAAAATGCAGGAATTTAATAATTTATGTAATATTGCTTAGGTTATATGATATACAGAAATATATGTGAAGTATAATGTTTATTTTTATATAGTTTGATTACTTTTATATGAATGTACATTTGCCTATGTCATAAGTAATACTTCAGTAAAGATGTTTGAAAAAAACTTGTTTTCATTTATATGCATATTTGATTGTATGTCATAATTGATAATTTAATAAAGATTTTTCTTGTTTTATAAAAATAAATAAAACAATGTTAATGTACTTTAAATACTCCAGTACTATATTAAACTTTATTAAATGGAAAATAAAGCCCTAATCTCCATTCTATCAATACCTTCTTCTAGCCATGTCTTGAAAAAACAAACCCATGAACAGAAGCATTTCCAGACCCCAAACATAATCAAAACATCCACAGCAAATCATACATTACAAATATGCCTTCTTCAGTTGCGCCCTAAAATTAAAACTTTACAATAATGACTAAAACAAAGTAATTCATTACTTTTTGTGTGTTTTTAACTATTTTCAGTAAACCTGACTGGCACTCCTATTTTTTTTTTACAAATGTCTTGAGCTGACAGTAAAACAGCATCTAGCTAAGTGAACGTTCTTATTCAAATAAAACAGTACCAACACGCCTCCCGGCTGTGACAGTAGCCTTTGGTAAAGTTTGACAGCAGTAGCAAAGTCAGAGTTTACAAAACTTGTCTATGTATGTTTCTACACCTGTAGAAGGCATACTAGCTTATACCACAACGTCTTGTGTGAGATGTTACAAGAGTATGTGCATTGACATTTGATCCCTGCATTTGAAGGGTGAAATGCTGTGTTCACATTCTTGCTATTCAGTGAAATGCATTCCATGTGGCTAAAGGATTCCACCAAAGGTGCACCTGGTCTCCACTCCATTTGTGATTTAATGGCTAGGATACCAAGATGTAAATGCTATCCAGTTTGGGAGCATGTGGGGATGTACCTCTGCTGAGCTGACTGCAGATGGTGTTCCCTTCTCAGTTTCAAGTGACTGGAACTGTCAGTATACAACGGAGTTCGTTGTTGCATGGGACAAGAATCTGTACCTCCAAATCAAAAGGTCATGTCCCCCTCCTCCCAGAACAGAGCAAATTGTTCTCTACATGTGAGGAAAGGAACAGCTGCTTCAAGAGGAGTATTAAGTGTCTTACAGTCTTGCTAATCAACATGGGTTGAGGGGAACAGGATATAGACAAATGTATGGGTGCAATGATTACTGTAGTGCAGGCATTGTACTAAACTATGGTGTAAAGCAAGAGATTTTTTTTATGATAAAGTTTAAAATTTACTGCACACTCTACAGCCCTATTTTTACCAATGGGCATGAGCTTTAGGTAGCAACTAAAAGTATAAATTTGCACATGGCAGAAATTAGTTTCTATCCGCACTTCCTGGGCTCAGTCTCCAAAACAAGGGAATGGGAGTAGCATTCCATGAGGATTTCAGAGTGCAGCTGCTACTTCTCTGGATCATCAGAAGCCAACTGAGGTCATTTGGGAACACAGTGAAGCTGCCCCTGGTCATACCTCCATGGGAAGTATAGCAGATGGAGCCTGTTGGGAGAGACCTCGGGTCAAACCCTAAACCTGTTTGACTGACTGTTACTGCTGAAGTGGCCTGAAAATGTATTATGTATGAACTTTGTTAACTGGTGTCAGCTATGACCTGGACTAACACACAAATTGGAAAAAAAATATACAGAAACATTTGTCATATACAAAGAAATATCAAACACTAGGCTTCCAGTGAACATACTCAGTGAAGCAATATTATATACAGTGACCTCTATTATCACTACGTGGATTGCAAACTGGCTCACAGATAGAACACACAGTGTGAAAGTAGCTGACTCCAAGTCAGACTGCTGACCAGTCACGAGTGGAATCCCACAGGGATTGGTCCTGGGTCCTTTCCTGTTTGGTATCTACTTCTCTGAAGTCCAGGCCAACATAAACGGACTCTGGCTGACAAAGTTCACAGACAATTGTAAGTTGGGAGCTATTATTAACTCCCCGAGTGATGTTGACATCCTACAGAAAGGCCTAAATGACACTAACGACTGGTGCCAGAACCATGGCCTTAAGCTCAATGCTAAAAATGTGTCGTCATCCCCTTGGGAAAAACCCGGTTCCCCTGAATTACCACATTGATGGTAGTCCACTGAACACAAAAGGTGTTACAAGAGATCTGAGAACACAGCTTGACAGCAACCTCTCTTTTGACCACCACGTTGCCACTGTGGTCAGAAAGTCCTTCTATGTGGCACATCTCATTACAAAGGGTTTTGCATCCATGAAGAAAGAGGTCATTGTCTCCTTCTACTCTTCCCTCATTAGGCCAGTCACAGAGTACAATGTCCCACTTGGCATGTACCTCACTAGATACATGCAACAACTGGAGAGGCTGCAAAAGTACCATCACAAAGAGGATCCTAGGCCTTAAACACTTTTCCTATATGGACAGACTCACACTCACTCTCGCTCACACACTCCACTCTGGCACACTCTCTCACTCTCACACACACACACACTCTCACACACACACACACACACACACACACACACACACACACACACACACACACACACACACACTCACACACACACACTCTCACACACACACACTCTCACACACACACTCACACACACACTCTCACACACACACTCTCACACACACTCTCACACACACACATACGGGTCAACCTAATAACACCGATAAGCCAAAACACCAACAAAATAACCAACATGAAAAAAATCGACAAAAAAAGAAAGTTCAAAAACACAAAACTTCACATGTCCGACAAACCAAAATCCCGACAATCAACAAAACAAATACCTTTCCTGAAAAACACACACACAACACAAGCACACCAAAAACCTTACAGACCTACACTAAACCTTACATACACAACTATCTATGCACTAACCTTAACCCAAACCCTAACCCTAAGGTCCATCACTATCGCACACTTACCTTACCCACAACCTAACCTTTACTCACTTAATCCGCTCCTAACCCTCAAGTCCGTCAACATCGCACACTTACCTTACCCACACCCTAACCCTAACTCACTTAACCTTCCCCTAAACCTAAAGTCCGTCACTATCACACACTTACCTTACCCACACCCTGACCCTAGTGTCCGTCCCTATCGCACACTTACCTTAACACGTCGGTGTTCTCAGCATCGGGATTCTCAACTGTCGGTCTTCTCCACTGTTGATCTTCTGGCGGTGTTCTCGTCATCAGCGCTGTGCACTGTCGGCATTTTCAGTTAGACCCTCACACACACACTCTCTCACACACACTCTCTCAGACACACTCTCTCTCATGCGCACACACTCTCTCTGTCGCTAGCATGCACACTCTCTCACACACGTGCACGGACACTCTCACACATGCGCACACGCACACTCACGCACACTCTCTTCCTCTCTCCCTCATGCACACACTCTCTCTCTCATGCACACTCTCACACACACACTCTCACGCACTCTCTCTCTCTGTCATGCACACTCTCTCATGCACACTCTCTCTCATGCACACACACTCGCTCTCACACACGTGCTCGCTCTCACACACTCTCTGTCTCTCTCTCTCGCACTCGCTCTCACACACGTGCTCGCTCACACACTCTCTCTCACACACACACTCTCTCTCTCTCTCACACAGTCTCTCTCTCACACACAGTCTCTCTCTCACACACAGTCTCTCTCTCACACACAGTCTCTCTCTCTCTCACGCAC
>NC_056747.1:672761065-672809330 GCF_019279795.1 Protopterus annectens | reverse complement strand
CCCCCCCCCCTCCCCCCACACACACACTCGCTCTCTCTCTCACACACACACACACTCGCTCTCACTCTCTCTCACACACACACACACTCGCTCTCACTCTCTCTCACACACACACACACACACTCGCTCTCACTCTCTCACACACACACACTCGCTCTCTCACACACACACACACACTCGCTCTCTCTCACACACACACACACTCGCTCTCTCACACACACACACTCGCCCCCTCTCACCCACACACACCGCACCTCTCACACTCGCTCTCTCTCTCACACACACACTCGCTCTCTCTCTCACACACACACACTCGCTCTCTCACACACACACACTCGCTCTCTCTCACACACACACACTCGCTCTCTCACACACACACACACTCGCTCTCTCACACACACACACTCGCTCTCACACACACACACACACGCTCTCACACACACACACTCACGCTCTCACACACACACACGCTCTCACACACACACGCCTCTCACACACACACGCGCACACACACACACACTCTCACACAAACACACACACTCTCACACACACACTCACTCACATACACACACAGTCACTCTCACACACACACACACTCGCACACACACACACACTCTCACACACACACACACTCGCACTCTCACACACACACTCGCACTCTCACACACACACACTCGCACTCTCTCACACACACACTCGCACTCACACACTCGCTCTCTCACACACACACTCGCTCTCTCTCACACACACTCGCTCTCTCTCACACACACTCGCTCTCTCTCACACACACTCGCTCTCTCACACACACTCGCTCTCTCACACACACTCGCTCTCTCACACACACTCGCTCTCTCACACACACTCACACACACTCTCTCACACACACTCGCTCTCTCACACACACTCGCTCTCTCACACACTCTCTCACACACACACTCGCGCGCTCTCTCACACACACACTCACTCTCTCACACACACACACACACTCGCTCTCTCACACACACACTCACTCACACACACACTCACTCTCTCACACACACACTCACTCACACACACACTCACTCACACACACACTCACTCACACACACACTCACTCTCACACACACACTGACTCTCTCACACACACACTCTCTCACACACACACTCACACTCTCACACACTTGCTCTCTCTCACACACACTTGCTCTCTCTCACACACTTGCTCTCTCTCACACACACACTTGCTCTCTCTCACACACACACTTGCTCTCTCTCACACACACACTTGCTCTCTCTCACACACACACTTGCTCTCTCTCACACATGCTCTCACTCTCTCACACAATACAGGAAAGACATAATACAGGAAAGACATGCAAACTCCGCACAGAAGGCACACCAGCTGAAAATCGAATCAAGGAACCTTGTTAGCCATTGTCCTTAAAACATGCACAAGAGAATTCCTTTAACATATCTTGTTTTAATTCAAATTTAAAATAGTTCAAGAGTTTCTTATTGTCTAATATCGTCAGGCAAGTGATTCCAAATGGCTGACCTTATCTTAGAAAAGGCCAGGTGTAATAAGGGTTAGATTTTCTTCTGAGTAATCTCAGAGTAGTTTTGCTGTGGGATGAGAAGTACAGATTTTAAGTGTGTGTGGGGGGGTCAAGGTCCTAGAATGAAAAAGTTATACATTTGCAAACTACAGAAGGTTACCATATTTGTTATTGGCAGCCAATTAAAGGTTTTAAGTAAAGAGATAGGTGCAACTACCTGCTGCTCTAAAAAAACAACAAATTTTGTTAACTGTAATCTGCAACTGTTGTGTCTTTGCACTGGAATGATGAGTTATTAAAGGTCGGCCATATTCCACTTTTAGGCATTAAGATATTTCTAGATAATGCTAGAAAGCCTGAGGATTCCCCTAGGAATACCTAACACCCGTTACTAGGAAGAGGGAAGTCTGGTCTGTCTCTTGCTAAACTTGTTACCCTCACAGGACAAGTGGACTAGAAAATAAACAGATTTTTATAATGCTGAAAAACAAAATTCTAAATCATAACACACTAACATTTCAGCTGTTCTGAAAATGCAATATCTGATTAGCACTCTTCCGTACAGGGAATACATACCCTCACCAGGGCAAGAAATTTAGACAATTTATAGAATTTAGAATGCTGGAAAACCAAAATATAAATTGTACACTGACTAACATTTTAGCTTTGTTGAAAATGTAAACAATATCCGATTAGCACTATGTGTTTTCTCTGGGTTGCAAGGTATAAGGGGGGAGCAGGTCATGTTTATGTTCTGCCTGCTACTTTCTCTTAACCCTAGTGATAGGGACAACATGAGAAATTTAAAGATATGAAAGCACCTATGCATTTATTTACTTATTAAGGATAGTGACTGTAACACTTTGAACACTGCACCAAGTTTTAAAGCCTATTTCAAAAGAAATCCACTTATAACAGCATTTAAAGCAATGTGAGAAAATGGATTTTTAATACTAACTGAACATTAAGACAATAGTTATACTACAGTTGCATGCCATCAGATTCTCCACTTATCATCACAGTATCCCTTCTGTTCCAACTTAAAATTAAGAGAGACTGGACAGAACATCATTGGCTTATACCTTCCCTATGTTTAACACTTCTAAATGGTTCAGCAGTTAGAGTTAATGTACTTAACTTTAATGCCAGATACGTCAGAAAGTTGTGGGTTCTATCCCCATTCAAGACACTGGATTCACATTCAGATGCTGACACTTAATAAGTGGGGTGGTGCATTCATTAAGTGCTGGCCTTGGGGTAACACATTAAACAGTGGTCACATTAGCTATAGTTGGTGGGGTAACACATTAAACAGTAGTCACATTAGCTATAGTTGGTGGCGGAACACATTAAACAGTGGTCACATTAGCTATAGTTAGTGGCGTAACACATTAAACAGTGGTCACATTAGCTATAGTTGGTGGGGTAACACATTAAACAGTGGTCACATTAGCTATAGTTGGTGGGGTAACACATTAAACAGTGGTCACATTAGCTATAGTTGGTGGGGTAACATTAAACAGTGGTCACATTAGCTATAGTTGGTGGGGTAACACATTAAACAGTGGTCACATTAGCTATAGTTGGTGGGGTAACACATTAAACAGTGGTCACATTAGCTATAGTTGGTGGGGTAACACATTAAACAGTGGTCACATTAGCTATAGTTGGTGGGGTAACACATTAAACAGTGGTCACATTAGCTATAGTTGGTGGTAGTGCAGGAACACATTGATCCCACACTGCAAGAGAGGTAGGGAGTTTCCACTTGATGCTGCACAAACTTCCCATAAGCAGAAATACCACTTATGCTTTCTAGTAAGTAACAAGCACAGGTTCAGTTAGTGGTCTCAGCAATCCATTAGATGCATCCTCTCATCCATATGTATTGTTGCTGGGAGATAAAAATGGAGCTGCAAAAAAACGGACTTGAATACAGCAGAGACACCTTCCTTACTGATGACTGCTCAAAACTGCAATTTACTAACATGACAACTAAATGTAATATTGTGTATAATTCTGCAGTTATAAAAACGTTGTTACTACCCTAAACAATCATGCACAAGTGAAAGGCTGATATGTATGTGCCATAAACTCAGTGGATTCTTCGTTGATAAATAAATACATACAGTGATTAACAACTGCTCAATACTCCTCATATTCGCATTCAGATCTGCTGAGAAATTGGACGGGGGGGCACACCTACAAAAATGGAAATACAAATGAACCTAATTGTAGCTGGGCACTTCCTTTGCTAATGACTACTTAGCTTGGTGACAGATATCACACTGCTGGAGCGGAATTTGATACTTTATGCAGTACTATAGCTTTAAAAATGTTTATAATCCCCCACCTTTAATAAAAAGGGGTTCAGACAAATTGTTGCTTGGATCCTTCCTTTGCTGACAACTGACTACATTTGATTACATTGTATCACAGGTTCTGACTAGTAGTTTATGCACAGCTCTAGCTCCAAGATGCTTCACCTTAAAAATGTGTGTATGTGTGTGTTATCAGAGGAATTTTTTTTTCTTATTCTCTTTTTTTCTTTTCTTTTAAATTACTTATTTTTTCTGCTGCTTGCACATTGTATTATATTTTTTTTGGGGGTGCAGTTTTTTTTAATTGAATAAGACACTCTGAGGTGTGGTCAATCATTTCTGCTGTAAAAGGTACTCACTATCTGAACCAAGTCATGGCCTTAATCAGACAACTTTTGCATCATTACCTTATTCCTTACACATAAAAGCAGTCTACTACCGTGAATTTTATTTTGATAATAAAGGGGAAAGCATACCCCATGCAGTGCTCAAATGCATAAACTTACCTTTCACTTCAGTGACATATCTCCCATTTGGGGCATCAGAAAAGGCAATGTCTAACTAAGAATTTCATAGTTAAGAACTTCCTACTTTCATTCCAGAAATGAACTAACAACTAGTAATACACAGCATATGCAGCTACACCCTTTGGAACCTCAACTAGCAAGGCAACACACTACCCAATGTTTTAATCATAGGAGACTCAATTGTGAGACATGTAGAAGTCCCACTCAACAAGAAGAATAAAGAGAAAGTCATGGTCAATTGTCTATCAGGGGCCAGGATCCACCAGCTGTCTCGTGCACTCAAATCATTAGATCACAAATACCAGAATGAACCAGTCATAGTCCACGTGGATGTAAATGACTTGAGACATAATTCATTAGATCACAAATACCAGAATGACCCAGTCATAGTCCAAGTGAATGACTTGAGACATACATCCTTAGATCACAAATACCAGAATGACCCAGTCATAGCCACATGGATGTAAGTGACTTGAGACATACATCCTTGAACTACATGAAGACACACATCATGGAGCTCTCAGACTATGTGTCCCAGGCTGGTATGTGCCAATACCTCTCAAAAGTCCTAATTTTCACCTCATATTTCAAATCTTTTCCTCATAAAATTCGTGTTTTTTTCTGGCAAATCAGTGAAAACTGAATTCACTAAATAATGACAGACATTTGAGTTTCACTCTTCATATCCTTCAGGAAATGCACGGTAATACAAAACCTTTTATAAAAACATTTTTCTAAGTTTATAAGGGCAATATTTAAAATCTGTCCCTATTTTTGGGCCCTTGTCCACATTTATATTTGGCTTTGTCCAAATTTCTTGTGCTATAAGGTTGATAGGTGTGTACATGCCTAGCATTAAGCAGCGTTCTACCTTTACCAAGGATGATGCCACAGTATGAACAAAACATGATGGACTTCAATAAATTGGCTTAGTTTCTGGTGTCATTCCAAGGGGGTACAATATTTGTCAGCATGGAAGGATATGGTCAACAGACCACATTGCTTTTCTAAAGATTGTCTGCACCTGTGCCATCTAGGTTTTCGAATACTGGCTAAAACATTGTCCTACCCTTGGCAAACTGACAAACCTCCCAACATAGCCAAACCAACCCAATGGAATATAAAGGTGGTACTGCTCAATAGCAGGAGACTAAACAAAAAACTCCACTCCCTCCAAGCTCTCCTCATCCTGGAATATGTGGACATCTGTGTAGTTACCGAGACATGGTTTAAATCAATGGAGACCACCCTGGCAGCGCTGGGCTACAATGCCTTCCACATATTCAGGCCAAGTACTGCACAGGCAGGGTGGAGGCATCTCAATTTACATAAACAACACACTTACTTCAACTCATCAAACAGAATGACATACTTGTGTTTCACCATCTCCACATTTCCACAGGCAAAGTTTCATATCACATTCTTGCAAGCTGCAGGTCACCCTCTATGACTCAAAAATCATACTTGGATTGAATGGTAAGGGCCTGCAATCTAATACCATATTCATGGGTGACTTCAACTACCCCACAATAAACTGGGATACTTCCACAAACTAAACTTACAGGACCAGAGATTCCTTAATTTTGTAAACAGAAACACCTTGAACCAGAGAGTCCTTGCCCCCACTAGGGGTGAAAACATGCTCAACATAGCACTCATTCATAGGAGAATGTTTCTCCCCCTAGTGTAGTGTATTACAAAGCTGTCCCATAATAAAAATCAGTTCTGTAATCCTGACTAACCCCATAATGTTTCAAGCCTAACCCAAACTATGAGATTACAGCAGCCTATGCAGGGCTGTTCACAGAAATTCTGTACAATCATGTCAATAAATGTATAGAGACAGATGTACCTACCTGAAATAAGCCCAGAACTAACTCAAAACAAACCACCCTGGTAGAATCCAAACAAACAGGATGCACAGCAGATGGAAAAAAGTCATAGCCAAGACTGGGGAAGTGCTATGCCCAGCATGACAAAAACACTCTCAGTCTAAAACAATGTTGTTGTGTCTTTCGGCTTTTCCCAGTTAGGGGTCGCCACAGCAGAACTCCGGTCTGCTAATGATTGGTAGTTGATTTTTACGTGCCGAGTTACCAGCCCTGATGCACAACCTTCAACGAAGGTATGGCCATTCACGCATGTCTCCACACAGAAGACGCTCTAGCTGAGAATCGAACCGGACAGCGTCTTACTGTGAGGTGACAACGCTACCGCAGCACCACCACCGTGGATCTCTCAATCTAACAATGAAAACAGCAAATTAAGTCTACTAAAGCAAAATTTGAGGTAAAAATACCCTCCCAGGCAAAGGAAAACCACAAGGCTTTCTGTAACTAAGTCTGAAACCTCAGGGGAAGCATGCCGCAGTGTGCAGAATGGATACTGTACATGGAGCTGTCTACAGGGAGCTGGAAGATCTATCTAATCTGCTGGCTGACAAATTCGGCTCCAGTTTTAGCCTCCTCTCCCCACCCCCCCAGTAAATGCCATCAAACAAACCCTAACAGGATCTATCGGGACCACTGGAGTCACTGTTGAACCATAGCCTCCAGGCAGGCTTTGTGTTATGCAATGTCAAACTGACAAACCCTCCAACATAGTAACCTTCCTCTGCACAAGGGTGAGCCATCAGACTCCAGAAATGTCAGACCCATAAATCTGACCAGTATCATATGCAAAGCCATGGAAACAATTATCACCGAAATGATTAATAAGGACATAGAACACCTTCAAGCACTGGATCCAACTCAGTTTGGTTTTGACAAGGGCAGATCATGCCTACTGAACCTGATGGACTTCTTTAAGAAGATCACCAAGAAGATGGATGAGGGCAAAACTGTGATTACTGCCTACCTTGACCTTGATAAGCATTTGATACAACACCCCACTTCAGCATTGTAAACAATCTCATAGATATTCGTATAAACCCCTTTGTTACATTCTGGATAGTCATCTGGCACTCAGATATGAAGCAGGAAATAAGGTTAGGGAAGACCTCCACAAAGAGGATGGTCACTACCAAAGTTCCTCATGGCTCTGTGCTGAGTCCACTCATTTTTTGGTGCCTATTTCATGAAACTGAAGGCCAATATCAAAGGTCTATGGCTGACCAAGTTTGCAGATCATTGCGAACTTGAAGCACTCCTAGAATCCCCAAAGATATTACCATCCTACAGGAAAGACTAACTCGGACAAATGGCTAGTGCCAATGCCATAGCTTATAACTCAATGCATAATATTACCCTTGGGGAAGTCAGACATCCTAGAAAATTACCTTAATCGATAAAACATCCCTAAGACTAGAAGCAGTAGTCAGGGTTTGGGTAGCCTGGCTTTTGACAAACGTGTCTGTGTATATGTCTAAGGTAGTAAGGAAATGATTCTGTGTTGCTCAACCTATAAGCAAGGGCATGGCATCTAGATCCAAGGGAGTCATCGTTCCACTGTATTTGGCCCTCATCAGGCCCATCATACAGTACAACTCCCCCTTGGGTATGTACCTGACCAGACACATGCAACAGAGGCTGCTCACAAAAAGAATACAGGGTGTAAACAACGTCCTATGCAGATTGTCTCAAAACCCTATCTTTATATTCTGTTTCCTACAGACTTTTGAAAGGTGATCTATGCCTGGCATACAAAGCATCTTTGGATCACACTCTGATGGGCTTTTAGCATTTCTACAAAACAAACAGCATCAGAATTACTTGACAAGTTATATAAACATTGCTTGCAACACAATAGAACACATAGGAAGGACAGGTATGCATCTCAGAGAGTTCCAGTTCTCTGAAACAGACTACCTATCATTGTGAGGTAGATCGCTTCCTAACCCCTTTCAAGAAAAACCTGGACCAGTGGTGAGGAAATCAGAAATATACCCTGGGTCAAGCACTTATGTTTCTAATGGACAGAAACAGCCTGTAAATCTTGCTCTAGCTTACATATATATCCCTTAAAATAACCTCTAAGGCACATAAACTGGTGGAATACAATTTAGATGCTTGGCTATGCTTATAAAGGCCCCAGACATCGTTAGCCTAGTATACACCTATGACCTAGTCAGTGATGCCCTTTGCTGCCTTACTCCTGACTCATCCTGACTCATTAACACACCAACAGTACCAAACTTCTCTTCCTCAAATAACACAGTACGAGTATTACTTTATTTGATAACCAAGTAAGCTGGTCTAAAGGCAGATTTCTGCCATGATCTAGGACAAAGGCATTGACATAGATTTCTACTACTTCCATTTATATAAAGAACTAAATGATGCAGTAAACCATAAGCAAGCAATAGTCACCTACATAAACTAAAATATACAGCTATGGTCACAAATTACACACCAGTTTAAACTAGTCATAATTTAAATTATAAAAATCCATTAATCAGACACAACTGATGCAGTTGATTTCCTAAACCACGAGGAGCATCCAAACAACAAATAAAAACAGAAGAGCATCCTGGAAATCAGGAGACTATGTCAGACTGTTCCACAGACAGGACATAATACAAGCAAAAGTGAATTAAAGCAAAACCACTCAGGAGACTACATCAGACTGTTCCACAGATAGGACATAATACAAGCGAAAGTGAGTTAAAGCAAAACCACTGACTGCATGTAACTATGATTGAGGACAGGTAACTCCCAAACACAGGTGAAAAATATTAGAGCTGAAAGCTATATTCTTGTGACTGTGATGAGGTAGAGTGGGACAAAATGTATCTGACTTTAGGTGGGAGAAGGGGACTATAGAGCAGTATATCTTAGAAACCTGAAACAAAGTTACACAAAGTCATTTGTTTAATAATATTAATAGACAGACATTTTGAAAAAATATAATCAGTTCTCATAAACCAATGCTAATGACCGTTTTATACAGATCACTTAAAAGCACTTTTGAGGATGCCTTCATATGCATCACTGCATTTCCAGCATTGCATAAGTGACATCTTAGTACAAAGTTCCCCTCTTGAAATCCAGAGATTTGCAAACTCCAGATAAATGTCCCATTTATTTCTGTAATACAATTTGTGCTGTAACTCTCACTGAAACTGACCTATTAGTTAGGCAGCAAAGATACACTTGAAACCTAGGCTCAAGAATAAACATGATTTCAGTGCAGTGTTAGCTGCCGACAGGTGAC
The DNA here is from genome assembly GCF_019279795.1 of Protopterus annectens. Lineage (NCBI taxonomy): Eukaryota > Metazoa > Chordata > Ceratodontiformes > Protopteridae > Protopterus > Protopterus annectens. Next base: position 672,799,796 of record NC_056747.1, on the reverse strand, counting down.
ACACATCTCCAAAGAGAACTTCTTCAAAGTTAGGAAATGAACACAGCCCAATGCTACTGCACTACAGACTTCTGGGTAGTGATTAAAAAAAATGTCAGGGGGGACAGAGATCCACTAGCAGGTGCATATGTCTGCCTATCGATAGCCGCAGCGGCATCCACAAACAATTTGACTTCTGAAAGGGAAATCTATTCTTGCAACAGAAAGATCTAGCTGTTCCTCATCACACAGACCATGCCAGCTATTAAATTTCCAGCACAGGCAAGAATGACTATCCTAGTTAGTGCAAGAGAAAAAAAATAAAAAGGTGTGCAAGGCAGGTGATATCCTACAAAAGCAGGGTACCTTTCAATAAAGAGGGAAAAATTGTCTGTAATTGCTGCAACAAATACTATCTTGCAGGTAAGGAAAGATAACAGGGACAGGTGCTAAATGGTCTGTGTGTAAGGGGGGGGGGACATCAGAGATGCTGAAGTTATCACTACAGATCATAGATCAATTTCATAGCTCAACTTCGCAGCACCACAATCAAGAGCAAAGCCAAGATTATTCAGGAACACTAAATATTCCCTCCACTGATTTACAAAGTTAAAGTGTGTGTGAGTGACCTGCTTTTCATGAAGTAAAAGGAGTCTATGATAGTAATACATGTCATCACCACCTGATTTGAAGGGGGTTCTGACCAAAATTACGAGTCAAAATCAAGGACACTTCCAGTTCAGCACCTGTTGGTAGCAGAGTTATACTAAACAATAGGAACAATGGCTAAAAGTGCAGGCTTCTCTGAGAAGTCATACCGTATTTCATAACAGGACTACCTGGACACCTCGGGCACCAGTGATGCTTGTGAAAGTGAATAAAACATCACCATAAGAAGCTGAAACACGTATGCTTATCAAAACAAAAGCTGCAGATTAAGAGAACTCTATAAATATACCCTGTGTTGCTTATCAACTTCCACTTAACACAGTATCACATCACTTGGAGGCAGTTTCCACTTCTGTTATCTTTTAATCCTGCATTGCTTTTTAAAGGATGCCAATTATTACAACAACATGTGATGCTAAACACCTGACTATCTAGAACTCCTAACTATCTAGAACTCCAAACACTCACACTGGGTTCACTTAAGCTTTCATTATTTCAATACGTGCATTCAAACCATACAACCTCCATGCTGAGCCCTCCATGTCGTGTCCCAGAAACTCACTTCTCAAATTTCCAGGTCTCCTGTGCTGTAAAGATCCCCCTAAGCAATCTGTTCTGGCTAGCTGGATACAGGTGTAACGGAGAAAGTGTGTTAGTCTTAATGACATCGCTCTTCAAATACAGTCGACTGTCATTCACCTAAAGTTACAAAAGCGTATTACAATCACAGAGTTGGAATCCAACTCTGCTGTGGATAGAACATCAATGCCTAAAGTGTGTGCGCCTGTATTCACTTCGATGGTATGTGACATACAGCCAGGCAGTACAGAGACTAAGCACAAGAAAGAGTATGTTCCAAACAACACATAGTATCTGGATACACAGACTTGATCTAACACCTCTCAGAGCAATAAAAACTCAAGCTAAGAAGTTCTGCAATTAAAGTACACATCATATTTGCAGAATAAGCAATGAATACCATATATCGTTCCCAATTGCCCTCCTTCCCAGCCAAGACAATTAAAATTACTTTATTCAGGGAAACTAGCTCACTCTGCAGAATTCAAACATGATTAAAAGGTAAATGTTGTGTCACTTCCTATCCTTACCTGATTACTACAGAACAATTCCCCTTTATGAAAGGTAAATGATGACATTCAAGTGCAACACAAAACAATGGTTTACCTTTAACACATTCCAGGTTATTTTCCCAAAGGAATTGGGGATGATTAGCAGCACAGGAGAACTGGAGTTGCTGGCAGTCCTCCTCCGCTTGTGGCTGCCAGGTCCTACCACCCAGTCCAAGGCAATTAGACCTTCATCAGCAAGCTGTAGGTGGTCCCTGATGAACCGAACCTTATTTTCCAAAGGGCAGATCATGTTCAGCAGAGTCTGCAAGGAAGGAAAGATTCTCCAAAGCCAAAAGCCGGGTTTGCTGAAGTCAGTGAAAGTAACACAGTGCTCAAGCAAGTAGCTGGCAAGCGCAGACTGCTTGCAAATTAGCCTTGTGTCAGAGTGAGTCAAACTGGGAGCACCTTCTTTCTTTTCCTTGCCTTTTTTCCTCCTAATCCTATTAGCAAGAAAAGAGGATCCAAAGCAAAGCTTAATTGGCCAGAAGAGAACAAGTAAGAGTAACACACAAGCAGTAATGACCCATTCTGGCATTGCAGATGTCCTTAAAGAGAAAAAGAGGAGATAAAATAGTGTTACAGTGCAAGATCTACCGTCTTCTCCTTTGGAAAAGCTAAAACAAACGTGAGGTCAGGGGTGTACTAGACCTGCACGGTGCAAAACACCTGCAGCTAGCTAAACAGAAACACAACTAATACAGAACAATAAAAGCAGTGCTTGTAGTCTGTATTGGACAGAAACTAGCCAGATTGCTCTTTATTCTTAACCTTGCCGGTTTAATAGTCAAGTATTCTGAATAAAAACAAGGTTAGGTGAGGGACAGGGGGAGGGGTTAAAACGTACCGAGTTCCCCCTCCACATCTGCAGGAAAAGGTAGTTCGCTGTCATGCTAGTTAATGTTTGGGCAGGGTATAGAAAATCGCTGTATTTAAAGAGTTTCAGCTACTTGGGAAAGCTAGCAGCATTTAGAAAAGAAACTTGGTTTGCAGGAGTCAGAAGTCCTCTATACACCAAATGTGCCTCTTTGAACCAAGTTATAAAACAACCACACTAAATGCACCAGACAGAAAGACGTTCAGCCGGAACCAGGACCTACGCTTAATACGGATCCAAAATTCCATGCATTCTAAAGGTCTACCTCAGAAAGTAGCTCCGGAGATGCACACAAATGTAAATACTCCTTGGAAAAGAAAAGGTTATACAGCAGCAGGAACCCAGGAAACATGCGAAGTGACAGACCACAGTCCTTCTAGATAAAGCATTCGTACAGTGTAAGAAATGCTTACAAAATGTCTTTATCCCCTAGTCTAGAAGTCCACTCGTCCGTGAGCGGTTTGACCCTTGAGAACAAATAGCAATTAATTCAACAGGAGACCCAAGTTCAGCAGTGCCTGGTGTGCGCTCCTGGATTCTGCAAACAGGACCGTAGAAGCAATAAACCCTTTAATAATCTCCCGAAACGTGGTTATCCACAAACCGGAGCTTCTGATTCAGTTACTCTTCCGTAAGAAGATTTTCAATAACAGCCAAACAGCGCCTCTAAAACAGTAACAGCTCAAAGCGCATCCCTGGATAATCGCAATCTTGGTGATAGTGCCACAACAGGAAAATCAGCCCTTTTCATAAAACCAAACCTAAACGAAGGTAGGTATTTATCTAGTGGACAAAATTGTTTATTACCCCAGAAATATACTGCAGGGGTGATGAATATGATGACGATATTAAGTCAACCACTGTAACTGCAAGAAGCAGTTAACCATTTCAAAATTTAGTTTTGTGGATCGCATACAAGAGCTATGTTTATCTCCCTGAATCTTCTAATCTTAGGCTACGCTTTTAACAAAGTACAGTACGCTTGCCGCATGTTGTACATCAGGCAGTCTGGTGCAGACTAGTGTTCCACGAATGTACCCACCACGGTCATACCCCCAGGCGTGGAATAGAACACCGTGCGCCTGTAATAAGGACTCTACAGCGAAGATACAAATTACATCCTCCAGAGAGACGTCCTGCAAGTATCATTTGCTTCATACTCCACTAAAATCTCATTCACTTGAGGCTCTGTTAAATTTTTATTCTGTTTTGTTTCACTCTCCCCAGAACCGAGTTCAATTCCCACACTAGAAGCCTCTGTGATTCCTCCACTCTTCGCAAAATGTTATCTACACTCCCCAATCGCGCTCTGGAGAGGCAATTTTTACATAAAGAGGTGGGAGTCGAATAGTGACAGCAAAAGGGAACCAATCATTGGACTACCTAAACTTCAGTATTAGCGTCTTGGGTTAAGGGAGGTGGAATGAAACGTCAGAAAAGTTTACCTTTTTAATTTTAGAGGCTAACACGTCTTTGCTCATTCTTGCCGCAGAGTTAATCAGGACGTGGCAACGTGGGAGTATTTTTATTTAAGGATGAGTACTATATCAATGATTAATTGACGTGACTGCTTAAATGTTAAGGGTGCGGCACAAATGTACGCTTTAAAATGTTTCAAATGGTTTTCATATTCATTTGGAGGTACGCTATGAAAATCATTTTAACTCTAGCCTTCTGTTTTCCGGCACTGAATTTTATTGGTCCTTTGTGGACAGAATGCGGTATGAATCAATTTAAAGGAGCGGTGACACGCAGTTTACGTTTCCCACCTATTGCAAAAATTCTGTTTTGCCCTTACAACACTGCTGTGTCTCAAGACCCCCATTGCGCTGGACTGGCCCTTAAGGTCCATTACCTTCAATGCAAGTCAGTACTCGCATTCTCTGTAAGTAAATTGTGCAAATACTACTTCCACAAGTTTCACTGTGTGGTTTGTCATATTAATGATTTAATGGTTTAGGAATATAGATACAAGGGTAGGGTTAGGATTTTAGGTTTAGAGTTGCAGTGTTTTTTTTTTTTTTTTTTTTTTTTTAGTGCTAAGGTTACCGTTTTTAGGATTATGTTTAAGTTTGGTGTTCTGGGATTAAAGTTAAAGTGTTAGGGTTAGGTTTAGGTTTAAGGTCAGTGCTAGTGTTTTAGGGTCAGGTTACAGGTAAAGGGTTTTACAGTTTGGAGAACTTAAGTTACTTAGACTATGCCTTCCTGAAGGAGCATACTCCTTACTTATAATAGACGGAGGTGACTGCATCCACCAAATTCTTTCCAGCTAATTATGTTTGTCCACTGTTGTAAGCCAGAATTGCTGTGCAGATCTGCTCTATGCACTCGTATTTCTCGGTCATGTCATTGTCTCTTCCAGCTCTGTTCTACACCCATGGGTTCATTTATATCAAGAAAAATACTATATTTTTTTTACATAGAAGCATACCACTTTTTCAGCAGGAGACCCTTACTTTCCCTCCTCTCCTTCATCTGTGCCAAACACTGTTGATGAGACAGTTCGGTCACAATCCACCATTCACTCTGATAACTCACACGCTCTCATTTCCATTGCCACATTCATTCCATTCGTAACCTGTCTCTTAGCTCACCTGCTGTTCCCTTCCTATCTCCCAGCTCTATCTATACTATCTTCCTACTTCTTGCAATGCACTTCCTACAGTCTCCTACATACAGCTTAGTGCATGGGATCCCTTCTGCAGCATATGGTGTACTTCACTGGTGCATCGCCACTGCTTGCTGATGCTCCTTTTACATTTCTTTCCCTTATTCCTGCTCCTCTGATGACTGTTCAGGGCAGTGGTAGTGAGGAATGAAGATGTAAAAGGAGCCATTTAGCAAGCAGTGATCATGTCTGAGTATTTTGTGTACAGTTCTGCTGCTCCTCATGTAGTCCTCGACAAACTGGATGAATCCTTCCTCATCCAGAACTTCTACCAGATCATGTCCTTTTTAAACTCTGGATGCAGGAATATCCCAGTCTGCTTGTGGGGTTATGACTCGCAGTTTTGCATAATTATTCATTGTATGATCTGTTTTGGTAACAGTTTGAAATATAGTTACCCACAAGAGCTTGCCCTGTAATGTAGAGACCAAATTGCTGTAAATTTGGACTTATAGATACAATAAGTCTGAGACTGCCATTTCTCAGGATATTCCCTTTTCTCTGAGATATGGTGATCTCAGAATTAGTTTATATAAGGTCAGGTGGTGGGGGTGGGGATTACCTTTCACATGAGGGGGGAATGCAGGAGAGCTTACCCCCTGCAAAAAAAAGTTTAAAGGAGAAGAGCGAGGTTCAACATTCATTTTTATCCTATATTTTCACTCTTTTGTTTTCTGTATGTGAGGACTTGGCATTATGAGTCCCAACATTTCTATAGGGAGCTGCTGTATTGCTTGTTCTGTATCAGGATACTGATATATTTGTTCACCAGTTCTGCCATTTTTCTCTTTCCCTGTGGTTGCTATAATGCCTACCTTAGCCAATTCTGCACCATCTGCCCATGTCCGTACCTCAGTCTCCTCCCTAACCTCACTAGTGCTCTTCCTGTATATAGGGTGTCCCTCACTAAGAGTCCATCTCTATGCCGCACCTTTTCCCATAATTGTCATCTCTGTGGCGGGGGAAGGAGCTTTGACTGTAACCCATGTGATGTGGGTTTGATTAGTAGGTCCTTTTGCCAGAAAAGCCAACAAGGAGGATGGGAGTGAGCAAGGGCCAAGGTTGGCTCACCCTTACCCGAGACGGGTGGAGAGATTGAGCCTCCTGTATGACTACCAACATTTCTTAACCCCCTATGGATGATGGACATGATCCACAGCTCTTGCCTCCCTCTCATGATGTTGTACGACATCATGGGAAAGGATAATCAATGGGCTAACAGAAGTGGAGGCTTGAAGGTCATGTCTGAATGGGGTTGAAAAAAAAATATAAAAATCCTCCTAATCTTTTATCAATATATACACATCTTACCCATTCTCTTAGGTAGAAGCTATACTCCTTTATTTTGTTTCCTAACTGTGGTGGCTGATTCTGAGATAACATGTCTGAGAATACAACTGTGCATTCCAGCTTTGTATATTTGTCAGTTAATTGTCTGACCCTCCTTTCCACCTCCATAACTTTCCTGAATAAGTCATTTAGTTCTACATGTACCATGACATGTGGAAATGCCTTTTGCATTTCAATATGCTTTTTGAAATTTCCTGAAAGCCCTTCTGAGTGTCATCCTTGGTATCACCTGCATTGCCTTTAGGCCTCTCCTCTCTGTCCTGCCTCCCTATTTAAAGACTTTACTGATTGGCTATTAGTCATCATTACCTGCTGTCCTGATACCATGCTACTGCTTTTTGTCTGTGCTTTCCTTAAAATGCATTTGCTGGACTTTCTTCCTATTTTTCTTCTTAGGCAGCCCTTCTCATTTACTTCACTTTTTAGGTTCTTCCTACTTCCTGTTCTACCTTGTATGCCTTCCACTCCCATTTTGCACATCTTGTCCCAATCCCCTAAGCTATCTCTGCCCACCCTCCATGCTGTCACCCACACATTCTGTTCTACCAGCCCCACTCACTGTCTACCAACTTCTGTTGTCCTTTATACTCATTCCTTCAGCTTAGCCAGCATGTTTTGCCTTCCTCCATTTCCCACTCTCCCCTAATCTGCTGCTATCTGCCCTTTCCCTTTGTGCTTCAGCTACTTCTCTGTACTTCCTGTCTTATATTCTGTCGTATTCTTCTGTGTCTACTTTTGCCTTTGCAGTGCTCTATGCTTCCTTCCTGTTTAACTCTCCTTTCTTCCATGGCAGCTTCTTTCAAGTACCTTTCCTGTATCAGTCTTTTTTCATTTATCCTTGGCCTACTATGACCTTAATTTCTCTGCCCCTACCTACATGCTGCCTCCCCATCTACTGAACTTTACTGGGCATCACTATGACCCTTTGTTCCCCCTTCCTATGTGCAGCTCTCCCTTCCCCCTTACTATATCCGGCTAAGCTGTTACCTCAGCTGTCCTATCATCTTACATAGCTCAAACATATACCAAATATACGCTAAAAATGACCATAGCTCACTGCAAATGCTTACTTTAAAAAAATAACTTTTAATAAAAAACAAAAACTTATTCAACAGTTGCACAACTCCAGAACTCAGGTACTGTGAATTACTCAACTTTTAAGATTAATGGTAAACACCAGGCAACTGCTAGTAAAAGAAATATTACTGTATTATGTGGTGCAGGGTTGGAATCCTATTTAGGGCAACAGTTTACTTTTAACAAAGAAAAACTGAGCCCTATGGACAATTGTGTTGACAGACATCAAGAAAGTGATGAAAAGACTTTGAAAGACTTGATACATGACTTTGGGAAACAGCTGGGGGTTATTCAAGGGTTACAAATGTATAATGCATACTTGAGTAGATGCCTTGAGTTAAAAATTGTGCCTATGGGGCTTCAATTTTTCAAAATACCAATGGGAATGGAATTAAATGCAGAAAATAAAAAAAATGTTTGTTGTTTGACAGTTTTGGTTTTAAATTTATGGAGTTTTTAATTAAATGTAATGTCAACAAGCTATGTCATTTGTTAAAGGATGTTGAACAACTGAATGAAAAAATACAGAAAGATATGTTATTTAGCCAGTGGGAAAAATTATATGTGAAGCAATATGACTTTGTAGATGACAAGAGTAAGAAAATATTTAACAAGAAGTGTTGCAAATTACAAAGAGTTATTGAACAGTATGATAAACAAATGGCTTATACATGGAAGAAGGAAGACAGAGCACAGAACAGTACTTATGGGAGAGGTATGAAATATTACCCATACAAGAATAGAAATGAAAATAGAACATATTATAACAGTGAAAATTTTTTTTAGGCAAGAATCAACAATGGGCAGGGGAGCACAGGGAAGTGGAGGGGATCAGAAGAGGGGGTGCACCATTGGCAGGGGAAGGAAGGATGGAGAAACAAGGCAATGAAGTGGAGATAAAGCAGCACAATGCAGTACAATTCAGTATGGGGCAATTTAATATATACAATTTTACACAATTAAAGCTTGAGAAAACACACTTCATGTTGTTTACAAAAGGGATGAAATATGTCCCTTATGAAAAATTCAATGTAGTAGATACCTTATTGGAGTTTAAATTGTACTTGAGGAAATTTAAATTATTTGGCCATACACTTTTAGGACAACCAAAGAAGTGTACAAGAGAATGTATTTAAGAAACAAAGTAAATATAAGTCCCCTTTACATCCTACAGTGGTTACATATGAGAGGTTGGTCACAAAGGAAATCTATAAGCTACAAGAGAAGTGCATGAAAGGAAAGAGAAGATATAATTTAAGTAGGGAGGAAAACAAATTATTAAATGAAATATGTTGTGAGGCTGATATTTGAGTTATGAAACCGGATTGGGGGGGGCGTAGTATTAGTAGAAACACGGGATTACAACAAAATATTTGAAATATTACATAATGATAGTAAGTATATGGTATCTTCTATCAATGAAGATAACATCGGACATAGAAGGATCGATTTATATCTAGAGGAGCTCCTTTTGGACAACAGGATAGATATGAAGTTGTACAATTTTTTGAGATTGGAATATCCAGTACTTGCCACCATAGTAGAGATCCCAAAGATCCATAAAAGTATAGAAGATCCCCCTTATAGGCCCATTATTTCCGGTAGTAGGTCTAAGACATTCCCATATGGGAAAGTAATAGATGGATGGTTAAAACCAATATATGACAGAGTGCATCATATAGTGAAAGACTCATGGGTCTTCTTGGGAAGGTTAAAACTGGAAATGTGGAAGGAAGGGTGAGTGTTTGTAACCACTGATGTGGTGGATTTGTTCTCCTGCATCACAAAGGAAGAAGGATTAGAAAGGTTTAGTAACAGTATTCAGAAGTACATGAACTTTGAGTGGGAAAAGACTAGTTTAATTTGGGAGTTTATGTCTATTGTATTAGATTTTAATTACATCTGGTTCGAGGGTGAATACTATAGACAAAAAAGCAGGGTAGCTATGGGGGTGGCCTGTGCCCCCCATATATGCAAATATGGTGTTACTGGACTGAGAAAGTGAACATATTTTGGATAGTCAATATGATAGTAAGTGTATATGCTACACTAGGGTTTTGGATGATATTTTTATTTTATGGGATGGTACAACAAGTGAAGTAGATGCATTTGTGAAGTGTTTGAATGACATCAGTAGTTATTTAAAATTCACCCATAGTAGTAGCATGACAGGGATAGCATATTTAGACACTTTTGTTTCGAATGGGACAGCAGGATTTAAATCCAGAATATATAGAAAAGAAACCTTTAGCAACTCATATTTAGAATATACTAGTTGTCACCCAGTAAGTCAAAAAAAGAGCATCATTAAGGGTCAGTGCACAAGAGCTGCGAGAATGACGTCTGGTTTCAATGAAATACAGAGAGAGTTAGAATATATAGGAACATTATTTGGAGGAAAGGGTTACCCCAGACATTCAATTGATGATGTCACTCAATATGTACTGAGAGAATGGGGGAAAAATGCAAACCACTTCTGGGTATTGGGTTGGAGAAAAACAGGGGAGAACATGAGAATGAAAATTGCTACCATAGGGCTTGTGTAGTGGGGTGCAGTCCATATGTGAGGAGATAAAGAAAATAATGAGACAAAACTGGAACATTCTAAGAAGTGACAACTTGGGTTACAGTAAAGTGGCTACAGGGCCTATGTATGTTTACAAGCCTGGGTCTAACCTAAAGAATAGGTTTGAGAGAGTGAAAGGTAGAATAAAGGGTGACACTGGAGACAGGTACACCAAAAAATATGGGCAGTGTAAGGAGATTATAGAAGATAAATTAATTACATTAGGGGATGTCAATCACACTAGAGTAAGGTTTAAGAAAGGGAGTTGTGTATCCCAACGTGTCATATACTTGGCCAAGTGTATGGCATGTCCAAGTCATTATGTGGGCAAGACGGACAGACAATTGAGGAACAGATTATATGATCATACCTACTGTATAAGGAAAAAAGATAAAAACAACACTTTGTGTAGAGACACACTTAGATATGATGCAAGCCATGTGTTCAAATTTGGGATTTTAGAACAGGTAAAGATGGATTTAAGGAGAGGAAATGTTAAGGTCAAATTAGCAGAAAAGAGGCCAAATGACAACTCAGGTTAAATGCAACTAAGGAACCTGGGTTGAATGACTATATTCCCACTAAACCAGTCTTGGATGCAAGGTTATGAATGACATGTTGTAGTAGGGTATATGTACGCATAGAATAAAGTTAGAAACAAGTGAATAGAAAAATAAAAAAAGAAAGCTGGTACAATAAGAAAGGAGGCAACATGTCAGGATAAAATGTTTAAATAACAAAGTGCAATGTTGAGTGTTGAAGATGTGCATATTTTTAACCCAGCACAAATGAGCATTTTTATATGTCATTTTTTTTTTTTTACAATTGTGTTCTTATACTATATAATAAAAGTGCAATATTGTGTTCTAAAGAAGTACATTTTTTATTACAGAACAAATTAACATTTTTATATGTTATATAATGTGTTTTTATACCTAAATGTGATATACATAAGCACATGTGATTGTCTTATAGGCATACTTAGAAACTGTATGGTTACAGGGTGTAATGCAAAACTGTGCAGGTTGAATGCGCATAATTAATGAATATTCATAAGGTTATGTTTTATTCATGAGAAGGTTAATTGATTGAACATTCCCATGTTACACACATTTCACTGTTCTGATGAAGTCTGCAGTTAGCAGATGAAAGCACTTAACCTGTGTGTAAAAATAGTTTTAACCCTCAGGGGTTCGTTTTTATTTGTTTTTTATTACAAGTGATTTTTTGAAAGTAAGGATTTGCAGTGAGCTATGGTCCTTTTTAGTGTATATTTGGTATATTTTTGGTTATTTGTTTGCATATATGCTTACAACTTGGTATTTAATCTTACATAGCTCCCTACCATGCCTCTACAAGGCACACAAGCTGCAAGCCCCAACAGCCTAGAAGTCCCTCAGTCACACTGCCAGCTCCTGTCTAACAGCAACATACCAGCTCCCTCCCTTCCCTTTCATATTCTTCAACCTCTGCTTTCAGCTCTGTTTCTCCTCTAAATCCTTTGATTTATCTGCTATATACTAGCCACTCTCATCTATGCTGTGTCTCTCTGCACGGACTGTGAGCTGCCTGCTGGTGATGATTTATACTGTATATTAATCTATGTTTATATTCTCTAAAGGGAATTGTATCAAAGGGTAACAGTCATTTTTAGTCTGTATGCAAATGGCCACCACTAATCACTGCTCCAATCTGCCCACTCCCGCTCTACTGCAGCCTCCCGCAAAGTAATTCTGGCATTCTGCCATCATATAATTTGATTGTTTCTGCACGCATTATAGAAGGTTGATATTATGAACTTCCAATTATACAGAGCATTCCCATATATGTATATATCTCTCGGTATCTATAGCTATACATATATATATATATATAGAGAGAGAGAGAGAGAGAGATGTAAGGGACAAAGTCTCCTAAAAAAGAATGCTAGCAGTGATTTCACCCAGAGGTTTTGGTGGGTGCATCGTTTGACGAATTTGACTCCTCCAGTATTTTTGTGGGTATTTTAAATTCATCTTATACTGAATCTAAAATGCATAGTTTGCTAATGGAAGTTCTGCTTGGCTGACATAGCTGCCTTGTTATCTATCCCCTTCCTATTTGATAAGCAGCAGAGCTCAATTAATGAACAGTCTAATTCTTTTAACATTTCACAAGAACTGACTTGAAGAAAAATAAGGATGTCTCTGTCTTCTGTCAACCTCTATGAGCATGGGGCTTCCATCCAATTTAAAATAAGCAATATGTACTACAATTCTTAAGAAGCCTACTGTAGAGATTCAAGCAAGGTAAGGAAATTTTGACCCATCTTTAACCTTATATTTTTCGAAAACATTAGCATGAATATTTTTTTTTACAAATTAATTTATTCTTTTATTTTATATTCTGACCTCCTGGTTGTATGCCAGTTAGGATTTCAGTCTAGATGTAGTACTGGGACCACTCTGGCAATGGTTGTAAGAGACCTCCACATAATGAGAGATAAAACATTGTACTTAATTTTTGCCCTAGTCAATCTGTCAGAGGCTTTCAACATTGAGGACTATGTGATACTTGGGAGTATATGAAAAACTTATAGTGACCTGTCTGCTACTGTATTTAACTGTTTGGCATCTTACCTCTTGGCCATTTCTGAAGGGTTATTTCTGGGGTGAATTCATCAGAAGGATATGTTTTGGGGTGTGGTATGTCACAAGGCTCAGTTCTTTCCTTGTTATTGTTCGCAGAGAGTATGTCCTGCTTTTGTAGTATGTCAAGCAAGGAGCGAAGATTTGGTATTGTTAGCATGCAGATGATACTCAACTGTACATCTTTTCTTAGTGCTGGATTTCTGATTTTACCAATTTAAGAGGATCAGTTTCCATCCATAAATGGATAATTAATAGTTAAACTAAGATTGGCTGTGGAAAAACAGAGGCTTTGCTTGTGTATGCTTCCTTATGTCTTTGGCAGTTCCTTACTTAACCTATTTTATTTTATCTTCTCTGAAGATAATCAGAGTTGTCAGTTGAGGCCAGTGGTCTGGTTGTAGCACTTGATAATGCTCTGACATTAAAGAACCACTTTGTCAGGAGTTATCAGGTCAGCTTACTTCCACCCGAGAACTTTTGCCTGTATGAAACACAGGATTGAACCTGCAGACTTAGCAGTGTTCTTCTTGCTCTTGTGTTATCTCATCTGGACTACTGTAGTAGTCTCTTCTAGGGGCTCTCAGATAAGGACCTTGTTCACTTTCAATAGGTTTAGACTTTGCAGAAAGGAAACTGACTGAACCATCCAGGTTCTATCATATTACCCTAAACTGCAGGATCTAGACTGGTGGTCTACTACACCTTGGACCATCTTTAGGATTCTTTTAACCCACTTTCTTTGCCCTTCATAAAGTGAGTCCCACATACTTAAAAGAACTGTTGGTGCCGTCTGCCCCTGTTTGCTTGGTCAGGTAGTCAGGTGATGAGCTATTAGATGCTGCTAGAACCATGGCTGATACATTATTCAGATGTTCTTTTGGTTTATTAGCCTAGGTTTTGTGAAATCAACCAGCTGACATCATTAGGATGAGTGAGATAGAAGTTATATTTAGAAGGACTGTTAGGTGTCATCTTTTTATGATGGCCTATATGAGCTCTATGCTAGACTTTGTACAGTTTCATTATGTCTGGTTTTACTTCAGTCGTCTTTTCATTCTTTTTGGCCTTCTTTGATTACTATCTTTTGCTTGTCATGTGTCTTTGTATTATGTCTATATATTCTATGTCTATTACTATTCGTCTTAAAATGTTTCAATACTTGAGATTTTAAACACTTTAGTGAACATAAACTGAAATCAGTTCACTATCATATGGCCCAGTACTCAACTATTTACTTTTTTGTGTTTCCTTATTTATTTGTCTTTGCTTGCTTGCTTGTTGGCTGGGAAAATTGGACTGGGCATAACCCATTTTTAAAAAAAGGAAAGGAAAATATATAATTATTACAAGCAATGATAGCAAAAAGAGAAAGTAAAGAAAGCAAATCATAACCTTCTGGGGAGCACAAGAAGCATTTAAACTTATCTGAAGCAATAACAATAAAAACACTAAAATGGTGAGCTCTTTCATTACTACAAAGTCAGTGTTGACAGCAATAAGCAACTAAAATGTTGAGCCTTGTGGTCAGAGTGCATTGTGCCATTTAATACCGACTCATTGCAGTGCTGGGTATTGTTTCTAAAACTTCTGACATAGTTAAAAAGGATTTATGCTGATCATTGGGTGTGGTATTAGAATTTAATTCATACTTAGCTTTGTTAAGTCTTGGACATTTGTCTTTATTATTTTTTTCTATTTACCCTGATGAAATTTGTTTTTGAGAGAGAGGGTTTGAGTATATTTCTTAGTGCTAAGAGTTTTTTTTTTTCTTTTGTTATATAGAGTTTGCTGATACTGGGTTCTACCAATGTGTTTAATTTCTGAATTCGGCATTGTATCTGCAAATAATGGGGATATATATTCATACTGAAACTGTTTAGCAAACATACTTGTACCTTCTGGCTTGTTGAGCTGTTGCAACACATGCTACAGAAGATGAAACGTTACTTAAGTATTGGATTCACAGTGAGGCAAACCCTGTTTATCTCTAACATTAATGTTTTACTGTAATTATAGCTCCACAAATCCTGGGAAGAAAATGCAACATGTCATCTGTAGATCTTAAAAACGTTATTCTTACCTTTATGCCCAAGGCTTTGTCAACAGACTGCTTTATTGCAAATAGCAAAGTGATGGTGCCAGTTGTAGTATGTATCCCAGTGTTACCATGCAGTGTTGTACAGTGTGATAATAACACGTACTGTGACAGTCTGTGTGTTTTACCACTTTTGATATAGAGTCCCTGTCATCCTAGAGTTATGCATGGCTTTTAATGACATTATGTTGCTGACTGTTGGCACTATATCCCAATAAATGCTATCAATAACAAGCACATAACACCCCAGGAGTACTAGGGTTACTAGTCTATATGTTTTGGCTGGCTGAGTGCTGTGTCTGTGCTATAAAGTGTATTGTGCTAAGTGGAACATGTTTGAATGCAGTGAATCCACCTCTAAGATGCATGGCTGCATACTGCCACTCTGTCACATGCAACCCCTGCACTGACCTGCATTGTGGTAACAAACAATAGCTTTTGCATCACTGCTTTACTGCCCACCCAGCCGGAGAATCATGCCATGACATGTTAGGGACAATTAGGACACCATTTTCCTAATCACAGAACATATCCTCTGTGCTAGTTCTGACTTTTACACCATTACAGTAGACACTAAAAAATACAAAACATGCCTTTCCAGTGTATCCTTTCCAGTAAGTATAGCATTACATATAGTATAGTGTTCTGTGCACTATTATGTACTACAGATTAATAGGTCCATGTTGGTCTGTTATGGCTTCCTGGTCATGTGTAAGGGCAATTCATGAATGTTCTTACCCCTTATTCATGACAGCAGAGTGGCAGTCGTTGCATACAAGTCTATTGGAATATGGTTGTGATGGGAAAATCACTTTAAAAGTTTAAACATTGATGGGCATGTGGCATATAGATTGTATTTAAAAAATGACAGGAACACTTCATGTACACATACTACACTGTCTTTGTTTTAGCTCACAGTGTATAACTATTGTCCTTATGTTGTTGCTCTCACAAGTTTGCTGAGACAATTAGCGTAATTTTAGGTAGATCACCGGGGTATATTTTGTTACTGATGGCAGTGTTCCACACTTGTATGTATGTAAAATTCATGACTATAGAGTTGGTCTTTACTGTATATTTCTAGGATTTGTCAATCAATGGTTGATGCCCTCATTTACATGTCTACACTGTACCTGGCCTCTTCCAGGTACACACAGAGTTAAGATTTGTACTTTTGATATCTGTTCATTTTTGTGAACTGTACATGGCTTTGGTATGTGATTTTATTAATATACCAACCTACCTCAATTCTGACAATAATGCCATGATCATCTTTAATGCTTGATCAGTGGAGGCATCTATGGAGCAGAGTTCATTTTAAAGGATGTTGGTTCAGAGACAATGCCATTCACAACTAACTGCGTAAATGTGCATGCAGTCTGAAATGTGTAATATAGAAGAATGGGGAGTAGGGCGATCTATTATACAGTAATGGGATTTAGTCACATCCAAGCATTGATCTCTGCTGTGACTAGCCACAGTATTTATTTATATATTTAGTTACTTTATTTATTGTATGTAGCTACAGATTTTTTAAATAGGTCTATGACTGTAAATAGCATTTCTTGACCTTCTTTGCTAATTGAGTAAGCCTTAGTTTTTAATAATTTCTGGGCAGTAACTGACTTCTTATTTTCTGAAAGGACGAGTGCTGGATGTTCCTGACTGGATTTACTTTGTTTTCCATTTAATTGTCACTCTTCTAGCGAGGACAATATAAGGGTGCTTACAGAGAGTGTGTGTGTGTGTGTGTGTGTATGTATAGGGGGGTGTTTATTGTGATGACTTATTTTGTTCCAAAGAAAAGGACAGAGATTGTAAAGTACTGTGCACTTGCTGTTGATGTTTTCCATTTACTATTGCTTCAACATGTTTTTAAAGCAGACGTAACCATGTTTTCTTTTTTTCCAAAGCTTAGCAGTACCTCCATTGCATGCACTGAGGTTTAGTTTGATGCTACTGCAGCAGGGAAGTTAAAGGCAAAACATTTCTGTTGAATTCCCTAATCCACAATTCTGATTAAATGAATGGGTTTCTTCTACATCTCCCTTTTGTATACTGTCAAATAATGACCTCTGCTTATGCTAACATTATTCTCTTTGTCCTAGGTGAAAATGTAAAAAGGAATGAATAACATATGTGATTATTTATAAATGAAGTCATGTATGTACATACTGGCTGTACACACCAATTGTCCAGTTGTTAACTGTGAATAAAAGATGCATTGAATAGCAGTTCTGGTCTGTGTGCATTTATTGTTTTACTGTAATACGGACATTAGTGTAAATACACACCACTTACATTGTGTTCTTTTCATATATTTTCAGAAAGTATTTTTTCATTGCCCTGTTGGTCTTTTCATACAAGACTTTATGCTAGCCTTGCCTACTTCCCTAATGAGGTCTGTTGCCTTCTCTTTCTTTCATTTTATTCTGCTCTTCTCACAATGTGTTTCCTGGTTTTCCCTTCCTACAAAGCCTGCATTGACATATACTCATCTTGATATATATATATCTCAGTGCCCTGAAATTCAAGACGCACCCTATTGTGTTACTCCACTTTACTGTTGTACTTGTAGGATCTTATGATCATTGGATTATAGAAACCACAAGGCAATTGTCAGAAGACCATACATGCCTTGCCAAATACTGCCCTCAGGCTATACTCTTCACTTTTAGGAGAGAAAAAAAAACTTGTTATGCAAGGTTTGAACTTGTAGGTATCCATCCAGTTGTGAAGGTTAGTCTTGAAGGAGGCAAGCATGTCGCACTACTTACCATGCTAGAATAATTTGTTTCAGAGATGGGGCAATTATTGGGCAATGTTAACTTCCTGTCCTCTGTATGTTGAGGGAGGTTCATATCCTTTGAGTATTTGTGTATTCATTTGTCCTGTGAAGGTATAAGATCTCCATTAGGGTGGGGTATTTGATGACTCAGAATGTTAGGCATAGATCTCGATGCAGGAGTCTATGATATTGAGTATAGGTAAGGCTTCTAGTCTGTCTTAATACCTAAGGATTTTTATGCCAATAATCTTTTTCTTCAAGAATATTTGGTGCCTCTCTAGTTGCATGATATGCCTGGCTATCTACATGCTGAAAGGGTTATTTTACATAATAATTGGTCTAATTAGGGCAGAGTACATAGGAGCAATAACATCTTTTGACCTAGATGCAACTCCTTTGAAAATCGGTTGTGGTAACAGAAGGATTTTCTAACTACCATTGCTATATACTGGTCAAAAATGAGGGAGCTGTCAGTTCAGGTGCTGAGATCCCTGATTTCCATGTAAAGTGAGGTGGTGGCTTTCCAGTAAATTGTAGATGAGGAGTATTTCCTAAAGGTGACCATGCTACACTTTTTTGAGCTTAGTTTGAGCCATTTCTCCATACACCACTTGTTTTTATAGGACTAGTTATTGCTGAAGCACTTCTGTATGAATGAGGGACTGGATGATGACATCCAGCTTGCAGTCATCAGCAAATCTAGTTAGCTGTAGGTCAAGGTTTGTGGTATGGAAGTCAGAGAGGTATGCACCAAAAAGGAGAGGTTTCAGGACTAAGACCTCTGGTACTCCACCGGTTACTTGCTTACTTTCTGAAGTGGCACCTACATCGTGAGTTCTTTCCTTCAGCCAGCTTTCAACCCATCTTATCATGTAAGAGTTTGCTTTTAATATGTTTACAATATTACCATGGGGTGCAATGTTAAAGGCCTTGGCCACATGCAGGTATATTGTGTGGACTGAGTGGTCACTGTTCACTGTCTCTGCAACTTTCTCAATGAAGTTTACCAAGCTGATTAGGAAAAACAAACTTTTGTGGGTCCAGTTATATGAGATTTTTAACATTATTGTTTAAGAAGTCAGAGATGATATGTTCCATGGCCTTGCAAAGTAAACTAGTTCAGCTGTTGGGCTTATAATGCCCAGGGTCTGCTGTAGGGCCCCCTTTAGTGTGGAGGGCAGAACTACAGCTGTTTTCCAAACCTCAAGGACATACCTTGTGGCTAAGTGTAAGTGAAACCAGTGCAGGTAGAGTTCAGTAAGACCATGTTTAACACTAATAATTAGGCATGCTAAACCCTGTGACTTCAACACTACAACAGATGTGTTTATACAACCTGCCTTCCTAAGTGCTGCCCCCTTTAATAAATGCTACCTCCAAAACTGCAGCACCGTTATTGGTATAAGAGGCAACATTTATTGAAAGTGGCTGCATTTTGGAAGTCAGTGTGTGCAGACACATTTGGCATAGTGTTGGAGCCACTGGGTTCAGCATTCATCACCTGGGGCATTCCAGTTCCAGTTTAGAAGACTTGTATTCCAGTCTGAGTGTGTTATTAAACTATTTGCTATATCTGTGGCTGTGATTCTTTATATTCCATTCTTATCTGCCCTTTAACTTTCAGGAAATATTCCACTGGAAACGTCTATTTCTTGATTCATACTGTAGTACTTTAAACATTATATTCACAGTGAAAAGCAGGCACACGAAAGGCAAAATCTATCAAGACCAAAACACAAAAAGTACAGACAGACAGATTAAAGTATGTTTTCTCCCCTTTACAGTGGATCTGCTTTCTCCCCCATATTATAACAATCTTATCCCCAAGACCGTAATAAGTTTGGGGCATTTTATTATAATGGGTATATGGCATAACTTTGTTTTTATTAAAACATTTTGTATTTCTATCTTGTGATATTCTACCTTTTTATATACATTTTTCAGCATTTTTCTTTTTACAGCACTCATCCAGACAGTGCCACTATGCTGGGAGAGCTGCAGTATTTTTGTCACTCTGAATTCACAGTATTTGCATTACTGGTGTATTTTGTAGTGATCTCCTTGGTATAGCAAATAAACTCTATGTTATTCACGCATTTTTTTTATTCATTTTCAGACTACCCTTTCAATCCGTTTCAGGGTTCCATGGTTTTCTCTCTTCAAACCATGGATTACATTAAGAGGAGGGAGTGACTAGCATATTGGAAGATGAAACTAGGTTCCTGGAATATAGTTCCCATTTCCCTAACTACTGCAATACAGAGTCACACAAGTAG
This sequence comes from Protopterus annectens, assembly GCF_019279795.1. Classification (NCBI taxonomy): domain Eukaryota; kingdom Metazoa; phylum Chordata; order Ceratodontiformes; family Protopteridae; genus Protopterus; species Protopterus annectens. The sequence goes on along the minus strand of NC_056747.1, from coordinate 672,779,694 downwards.
ACTAGACATTTTCCCCATCTCCATTATTGCATATCTTGTTAGGAGAATTAACTGCACCCTTCCCCCATTGGATGTCAGGTGCATTGGTTGTGATTTCCTTTGCCAGATTAAATAAGAAATTGCAAAAAGTGATGATTTGTTCACAAGAGCATTCATCTGCATTTATGTAACGACAAACCATTTTTGCATACCTAGACAATGAAACAGTTAAAGCCTCCGTGGCCTGGAGACACCAAGTTGCGCAAACAGGATTGTAGGCTAAGGAAGCAGTTTAAGCTGCTTGGGAGATTTTGGTCTTCTGCTTGATGTACTATTGTTCTGCAACATGTGTCTTCAGCATTTGCCATTCAGTTATATTTATTTATTTATTTATTATTTATTTATTTACATTTGTTGACTGGGAGTGTCCGACCGGACGTAGGTCCATTTTCAGCTGAGGCCAGGGGAGAAAAGCTCCACAGTTAAAATATACAGACAGTCGTTACATTGGATTTACATAGCAATTAACAATTTGATCAACATAGGAATTAAAAATTAGAAACAATGTTACAGATGAAGAACATAGTACATCAGTAGACAACTAGAATATTTATCATCTGCGAAGTACATAACAGACATTAACAATTGTTACAATAAGAAGTTCCTGTTGTACAATAAGTAGTTAGGCTTATGAGCATCCAAGCTTACTATAATCAAGGTAGTTAGTGGGTGGAAAGAAAGGTAGGGGGTGGATGGACAACCACAAATAAAAGAAAACAAGCCGGCAACTTCGTAAAACAACTGGTACACCAACAAGTGCTAACTCCGTGAAAAGGATAAATCACAGCTGGCAACCGGAATGTAACTATATCTGAATTTAATGACAGCGGTTAAAACATCACAAACGAAAAAATAAAAAAACTCTCAGTTCTCTCAGTTAAGCGCTTTCACCCAGCATATCCGGGCTTCTTCAGAACTGACAATGCAATGCCTGGATAGTTAATTTAAAACTTTTTTGGCGCCAAATTTGTAACCAAATTTAAAAACACTGCTACAATTAACTAATATGTTGCTGAAGAAACATAAATATGTTACATAAATCACGTCTTTCTTAGAACTCTGAATTCATAAACAACAATGTCAGTAGACTAAACATAATGATGAATTATGTATATTTTGTATAAATATATGTATGATTAAAATATAAAATATGATAAAATATATATGAAAAATGTATAAAAATTAATACGAAATTTAATACATAAAAAATTCTTTACATAAATATTTTGCAAAAATTAATGCAATGATAAGGGTTTTATAGCTATATTGTCATTCAACCCAGGGGGCATGGTGGCATCTAAAAATATTTGCCACCATACCTCCCTATAACTGAGTAAACTTTTGAAGTCTCCTCCTGTTGGATCGATTTTAATCACTTCCAAAATTATAAATTTAAAATAGTGATCATCCCCTTCTCTATCGATGTGTCTATAAAGGGCGTTGGTGGTATCTTTTGTTCTTATACTATATGTATGGTCATAAATCCTTTTCCTTAGCTGTCTTTCGGTTTTACCTATATAAAAACTAGAGCATTTTTGACAAATGCTTGGATAAATAACCATCCTACTATTATACAATTACCCTCCTTTCTTTTTACATAACTATTGTGTCCATTAGCTAAACATATCCTATTCTCTTCTGACATAAATTTGCATTGATTGCATGCACCACACTTCGGACTATGTCTGCAAATCAATTTTCTCTTTTCAAAAGATTTATATTGCACCAACTGTTTCATATTTGTTCCCATTTTATATGTAAATGTCGTTTTTTTCCCCCCAATATTTTGCATAACTGAGCATGCTTAGATATAATATACCGAAAATCATATACATTTTTTTTAATATAGCTTGCTGCTACATTAAACTGCATAATATAAGACCTGTAAGACAAATCTAAATTACTACCTAACTTGGTATTATCACTTCCCTCTAATATACCATTCTGTTGGATACCACATTTATTTCTGCTCCCTAATAATGGTTGATATCTAGTATGTCTTGCTTGTAAAATATATTGTATTGTATTTTCCATCATCATCAAGGGGTATCCCCTCTGTAAAAACAAGTTCTTTATAAAATCTAATTCTAAAATTAACATATTGTCATCTGAAGTCATACGTGTGGCCCTCGCACACTGACCTTTAAATACATTTTTCTTTAATTTCTCTGGATAACAACTACTATAATGTAGATAATTGTTGGAAAATGTGTCTTTTCTATATATAGAAGAAGTGAAAGTGTTTGATACTGAATAAATGTATCCAAGTACGGTAATCCAGTATTATTATAAGTATAAGTAAACTTTAAATTCACTACTCTTATTAAGAAATCTAATAAAAGATTCAAAGGTATCAGAGTATGCATCCCACAATATATATATATATCGTCCAAGAACCTGGAATAATATTTCACATATTTATAAAATTCACTTTTAAATAGTACTCTATCTTCCCAATGAAGCATAACTAAATTAGCATAAATGGGAGCGCATGCAGCTCCCATTGCTACACCTTTTGTTTGTTTGAAGTATTCCCCTTCAAAATATATATAGTTATTGTCCAATACTATAGACATCATTTCCTCTAAAAGTCTAATTTCTTCCCATTCAAGGTTGGAGTACTTCTGGATACTAGTACTAAAAGCTTCAAGTCCTTGGTCCTTTGGAATACAGGAAAATAAATCTATCACATCGATGGTAAGAAATGTGATATGATGGAAATTCAAATCTAAGGGAAATTTACTCAAAAATGTCCAAGAATCTTTAACCATATGGGAAACTTTATCATATAAAAATTTCAATTTGTGGTCAATATATTTCCCTAATGGGATGGTTTTAGATTTATTCCCTGACACTATAGGACGAAAGGGGGGGGGGTCACATGTATCTTTATGCACTTTAGGTATACCAACTAAGGTGGCTAACTTAGGAAATCTCACTATTAAAAATTAATAGCACTCTTTAGTGATTCTACCTTCTATATAGTATTCCTCTATATAGGAATCTATCCTTTGGTACGCGATATTGAGCTCATTTAAAGAAATAGATGCATAATTACCAGAATAATGTAACAAATCATAAATCTTCTTAATATATTGCGTATTGTCGTATAAAATGACACCTCCACCTATATCTGGTTTCATAACTCTACTTTACTCAGTTACACGGAAGTATGGTGGCAAATATTTTTAGATGCCACCATGCCCCCTGGGTTGAATGACAATATAGCTATAAAACCCTTATTATTATTGCATTCATTTTTGCAAAAAATTTTTTATATAAAGAATTTTTTATGTATTAAATTTCGGATTAATTTTTATACATTTTTCATATATATTTTATCATATTTTATATTTTAATCATACATATATTTATACAAAATATACATAATTCATCATAATGTTTAGTCTACTGACGTTGTTGTTTATGAATTCAGAGTTCTAAGAAAGATGTGATTTATGTAACATATTTATGTTTCTTCAGCAACATATTAGTTAATTGTATCTGTGTTTTTAAATTTGGTTACAAATTTGGCACCAAAATAGTTTTATATTAACTATCCAGGCATTGCATTGTCAGTTCTGAAGAAGCCCGGATATGCTGAGTGAAAGCGCTTAACTGAGAGAACTGAGAGTTTTTTTATTTTTTCGTTTGTGATGTTTTAACCGCTGTCATTAAATTCAGATATAGTTACATTCCGGTTGCCAGCTGTGATTTATCCTTTTCACGGAGTTAGCACTTATTGGTGTACCAGTTGTTTTCCGAAGTTGCCGGCTTGTTTTCTTTTATTTGTGGTTGTTTATTCATATGGAGCACACTGGTGCAACACCCGTTAGTGAAGTCGTCAATTCACAGCAAGAGGGCACGGATGACCTTAACCACATTTGAGAGGATCTTTCATTATTAAAGGGTGAACTGAACAGTCTCACCCGGTTGGTCCAACAATTCATTCGGAATGGTCATCCTGATAGCGGATTAAAAAGTACACGTTTGGAGCGTACTCATACTTCAGGCACTAACAGTTTTACACGTACTGGATGCAATGAACAGGAACTTTTGAAATTCAAAGACAGAAATGGTGAACTGAGTAGCAGGGCTAATAATAATAATAATGAAATATTAGATGAAGGTGTACCTTCAGACAGCTTAGATATACCTAATGCGCAGGGTGAATGTCCTAGGAGAGCAACTAATATGTTGGACATAAATGAATCCTGTAATGCAAGTAAAGTCAACCTATCAGATTTTACATTTGATTTTTCTTTATACGAAATTAACGAAGAAGCCCTAAGGACTGGAACCAAACCTAAAAGACATATTCCTTTTAAAACATACTCATCTGTTGCTGGATTAACCACTCAACATCAGAAAGGTACTGTTAAACCAGTGTTGTGACACTCTACGGGGAAGGGGAACTCTAATATTGTGGAAAATAAATTTAATGACTTTGTACTATTTAACTATGAAATGAATGATTTAAAAGGTGGTAACAATTTCTCTGGAACAGAAAATACTGATTATGACAATTTAAAAACTATGATTTTTTCATTGGGGAAAAAGTTAAAAAGTATCAACAGTATTAAAGTGGACAATGCTTATTTAATTAAGAATTTAGACTTGAAAATAGTACCGAAGGGGCTTAGATTCTTTAAGCTACCCTTAGGTATTGATTATACTGTAGATGTTATAAAGGAATTTAATTGTTTTTTTGATAATTGTGGTTTTAACTTCATGCATTTATTAATGAAGCATAATGATGAAAAACTGAGTAAACTTATATCAGAAGCAGAGAAATTAAATAACAACATTATAAATGATCTTTTATTCTCCCAGTGGGAGAATTTGTATAACAAACAATTTCACAAAGCTAAATCATGTATTTCTAATATTACACAGAGGAAATTTAAAAAAATAACAAGGGATAGTGAGCAATACAACAGTCTTAAGGCATATATTTGGCCAGAAAAGAGATTTAAGGAAAACATAAATGACAATTTTTATGAAAATACAAGGCAGGGAGAGGGAAACGATAATCCCAGGTATAGGAAAGGGTATGGGAAAGCATATCACAATGATCAACATCTATACAAGGGGGATTTTCAAAAAGGAGAGAAACAATACACACAACCTCATTGAAGAGGGAACAACAATCAAATAAACAATTACACAAGGAAGAGGTGGTATTAAATTCTAAGAAGAGACATTTAGAAGATCAAGTTAATTATAGTAATGGCGTTAATGAAATTGTAATAGAGGGGAATGTTTATACATGTAATAATTTTAACATTTATAATTATGCAGATGTAAATATAGATAATGTTCATTTTGATTTATTTAGTAAAGGTATGCAATTTATACCGAATCCGAAGTTCAGTTTAGTAGATGCCATTATAGAGTTTAAAAAATTCACACGGAAAGCTAATTTTGCTATACATTTTAATAATGTATATATGACTGATTCAGAAAATACCACTTGTAAAGCACCTATCAATACCCCTTTTAAGAAAAAAAGTCGTTTTAATCCACCTAACCATCCCAACATTGATATGTATGAGAATGTAACTATTAGAAAAATATATCATGAATCTAATAAACTTAAAAAGATAACTTCTGCTGGAAATTTAACTCATGAAGAAAAAAGATTATTGTATGACCTTAGAGAGGATACAAATATTAGAGTTATGAAACCAGATAAAGGTGGAGGTGTCATTTTATACGACAATACGCAATATATTAAGAAGATTTATGATTTGTTACATTGTTCTGGTAATTATGCATATATTTCTTTAAATGAGCTCAATATCGCGTACCAAAGGATAGATTCCTATATAGAGGAATACTATATAGAAGGTAGAATCACTAAAGAGTGCTATGAATTTTTAATAGTGAGATTTCCTAAGTTAGCCACCTTAGTTGGTATACCTAAAGTGCACAAAAATACATGTGACCCCCCTTTCGTCCTATAGTGTCAGGGAATAAATCTAAAACCTTCCCATTAAGGAAATATATTGACTACAAATTGAAATTTTTATATGATAAAGTTTCCCATATGGTTAAAGATTCTTGGACATTTTTGAGTAAATTTCCCTTAGATTTGAATTTCCATCATATCACATTTCTTACCATCGATGTGATAGATTTATTTTCCTGTATTCCAAAGGACCAAGGACTTGAAGCTTTTAGTACGAGTATCCAGAAGTTCTCCAACCTTGAATGGGAAGAAATTAGACTTTTAGAGGAAATGATGTCCATAGTATTGGACAATAACTATATATATTTTGAAGGGGAATACTTCAAACAAACAAAAGGTGTAGCAGTGGGAGCTGCATGCGCTCCCATTTATGCTAATTTAGTTATGCTTCATTGGGAAGATACGGTACTATTTAAAAGTGAATTTTATAAATATGTGAAATATTATTCCAGGTTCTTGGACGATATATATATTGTGGGATGCAGACTCTGATACCTTGGAATCTTTTATTAGATTTCTTAATAAGAGTAGTGAATTTTTAAAGTTTACTTATACTTATAATAATACTGGATTACCATACTTGGATACATTTATTCAGTATCAATCAAACACTTTCACTTCTTCTATATATAGAAAAGACACATTTTCCAACAATTATCTACATTATAGTAGTTGTCATCCGGAGAAATTAAAGAAAAATGTATTTAAAGGTCAGTGTGTGAGGGCCACACGTATAACTTCAGATGACGATATGTTAATTTTAGAATTAGATTTTATAAATAACTTGTTTTTACAGAGGGGATACCCCTTGATGATGATGGAAAATACAATACAATATATTTTACAAGCAAGACATACTAGATATCAACCATTATTAGGGAGCAGAAATAAATGTGGGATCCAACAGAATGGTATATTAGAGGGAAGTGATAATACCAAGTTAGGTAGTAATGTAGATTTGTTTTACAGGTCTTATATTATGCAGTTTAATGTAGCAGCAAGCTATATTAAAAAAATTGTATATGATTTTTGGTATATTATATCTAAGGATGCTCAGTTATGCAAAATATTGGGGGAAAAACCGACATTTACATATAAAATGGGAACAAATATGAAACAGTTGGTGCAATATAAATCTTTTGAAAAGAGAAAATTGATTTGCAGACATAGTCCGAAGTGTGGTGCATGCAATCAATGCAAATTTATGTCAGAAGAGAATATGATATGTTTAGCTAATGGACACAATAGTTATGTAAAAAGAAAGGAGGGTAATTGTAATAGTAGGATGGTTATTTATCTAAGCATTTGTCAAAAATACTCTAGTTTTTATATAGGTAAAACCGAAAGACAGCTAAGGAAAAGGATTTATGACCATACATATAGTATAAGAACAAAAGATACCACCAACGCCCTTTATAGACACATCGATAGAGAAGGGGATGATCACTATTTTAAATTTATAATTTTGGAAGTGATTAAAATCGATCCAACAGGAGGAGACTTCAAAAGTTTACTCAGTTACAGGGAGGTATGGTGGCAAATATTTTTAGATGCCACCATGCCCCCTGGGTTGAATGACAATATAGCTATAAAACCCTTATTATCATTGCATTAATTTTTGCAAAAAATTTTTTATGTAAAGAATTTTTTATGTATTAAATTTCGTATTAATTTTTATACATTTTTCATATATATTTTATCATATTTTATATTTTAATCATACATATATTTATACAAAATATACATAATTCATCATTATGTTTAGTCTACTGACGTTGTTGTTTATGAATTCAGAGTTCTAAGAAAGACATGTAATTTATGTAACATATTTATGTTTCTTCAGCAACATATTAGTTAATTGTATCTGTGTTTTTAAATTTGGTTACAAATTTGGCGCCAAAAAAGTTTTAAATTAACTATCCAGGCATTGCATTGTCAGTTCTGAAGAAGCCCGGATATGCGGGGTGAAAGCGCTTAACTGAGAGAACTGAGAGTTTTTTTATTTTTTCATTTGTGATGTTTTAACCGCTGTCATTAAATTCAGATATAGTTACATTCCGGTTGCCAGCTGTGATTTATACTTTTCACGGAGTTAGCACTTATTGGTGTACCAGTTGTTTTACGTAGTGGGTGGATGGGGTGGGTGATATTAGAGGGGGAGTTGCAAGGGCATAGCCAACATGTTTTTAGGTGCACTTTTAGTAAAGTTTTGAAGTGGGTGCATGATGGTACAGAGGTAATTGTGGGTGGGAGGGAGTTCCATAATTTGGCTATGGCTCAAGAGAATAGTGCTTCTCCAGCAGAGTTATTGGCTTTAGTGACCTGTAAGTGATTTTTGTTGCTGGATCTTAGTGGTCTGGTGGTGCGATAGGGTTGGAGTAGATTCTGGAGGGATGGGACTTTTAGTGGATGGTTTACTAGTTTGTGGGCGAGTGCGAGCTGATACCATTAAAGGAGATGAGGAAGTTCAAGCCAGCCCAGTTCAGCAAGTGAGAGACAGTGGTGACTACGGTAGGATGCTCCTGTGGCGAATTTGGCGATTTTGTTGTAGCAGGTCTTGAGTTTGTTTAGATCGCATTGCCTTAGTTTGGTATATATTGGAGAGGCATAAAGTAGGGTGGAGATAAGGTGGGAATTTGCTACTGAAATCTTTGCTGCTTTGGTGAGAAGTTGCTTATTTCTGAATAACGCTGCTAGTTTTTTGTGGACTTTTTTTATGGTCATGGATATGTGAATGTCAATTTTTAGTTTATTGTCTATTTCCACTCTTAGCAATTTAGTGTGTTCTGTTGGGTGCATAGTGGTGTCTTTTGCTGTGATGTTAAAGTGAGAGCTGTTTTGAGTATGTTTGGTGGGTTGGTAGATGAGTAGTTTAGTTTTGTTTAGGTTGAGTATTAAATGGGCATCGGATAACCAAGTTTCAACAGAGGAAAAGGCTTCCTGTGTAACTTTTTGCACTTTGGGTAGGGACTAGCAGATGATGGCTGAGTCATCTGCGTATTGTATGAGTGTGCCATGTTTGGTGGCAGAGGCTAGATTATTGGTGAAAATAGAGAAGAGTAGGGGTCCAAGGATGGATCCTTGGGGAACCCCTATAGAGACAGGTAGTTGAGGATATATGTCATTCTGCCATACAATGGATTGTTGGCGGTCAGACGGGTAACTCTGAAACCAGTCGGTGACTGATTGAGAGAAAGATAGGTTATTGAGGACAGAGATGAGTTGTTTGTGTGGTAGCATGTTGAATACTTTAGATAGGTCTAGGAAAGTAGCAGAGGAGAGATAGCCATTGTTTTTATGCTGAAGGATATTGTTAATGACACTAACTGTTTAAGTTTGTTCAGCAGCTTCTTTACAATACACCAATTCATCCTGTAAGGCGCATTTATCAGGGTTTCATTATCAAGGAATTTACAGATAAGAATGTCATTTGATTTGTAAAACTGCAGTGTTAATCACATAAGGCACCATAACTGCACAGTATTTGGAGTGCCTATCTTCAGAATGTAATATACCCTGTGTTCATTCATTCCATCTGCTCATTAGGTATCTCACATCTCACTTTCTGTACATGAAATGTTGAAATGAGGGTGTGCATGTGCACTTATGTACTTGCACTCGTGACTATTAACCCTTTAGTTACTTTACTAGTATATTCCTGCAGTGCAGTAGAGTCACACTGGGAAATTAACGCAGGTGACACAATCTGCAGAAAATCCTCCAAAATCACAAGGTGACAAAGAAATAAACATTTTGGGATTGACCTAAATTTGTTGCATTGGTTTGTTCTATTTTCTTTTCCCTCACAATTGAAACCCAAAGAGTTTGAGAACCATGATCTGATCATAACCTCTCAGCTGTCCAGAATTTTGCAGTATGTCTAGATTTTTGCCACATATGTTTGGTTTGTTCCAAATAAAATATATGATTCTCTAGCAAACCACTGAGGTCACTAAATAATGACAGATACTTCCGTTTTATACTCCATATCCTTCAGAAAATGCATGCCTAATGCAAACTTTCTAAGTTTATAAATCATTCCCTGATTTTGGGCCTTTGTCCTTTTATTATTTTTTGCTTTGTCCATAATTCTTGTACTAGGAGTTTCAGAGGCATGATTCTGAGATATAGCCATTGTTTAATAAAGAGAAATGATGCTGCATTAGTTCAAACCTGCCACCAACAGTTCACTGCAAAATACAAGGCCTTGGTATCTCAGAAGATCAGTGCAAAGCAGTGATTTGTATTTATTTACACCTCTTAACCTGGTAAGATACAGTAGACACAACTGTATTATTTTCAAAGACAGCCCGGGAACTTTAATCTATTTAAGGGGGTTGCTCTGAATAATAAAATATGCAAGTAGCGACTGCCCATCAAAATTTGTTTTTTAATACACTAAAATGTACTACCACAAGGAGTCCTTTGGCCATGTAAGGGTCATTGGAGATCAGTAGGAAACTAACAGACATAAAATAAAACAGAAAAATAAAGACTAATGGAAAAGTCCTTCAAAAATGAGAGAAGAATGCAAGCATAAAACTGTCCATAACACTTGTATCCCAAAGTCAGACTACAGAGTGAGGATTACTGCAATGAAATCTGAAAAGGCATTTGGTACTTTGGCGGCTGGTCATAACAGTATTTATTTTACATACTATAATAACTATCTGTGAAGGTCAGGGGACATTCTGAAAATGGAGAAATGAATAAAGTCCTCAGAAGTTTGAGCAGTTGAAATGATTAAAATGTAACATGCTACCACAATCTGAGTCTTTCTTTGCTTTTGTTCCAGTCAAGAAGACATTAGCTTTAACCATATCCAGTTTGCCCTAATACTAGAGGTGACAGAAACCGGTTTGCTATTTTAGTTGCAAAAGTTCTTTAAAAGAAAAGATAAAGTTTAGATTCATGTTTTTTTAATTCTTAGAGGACAAAGTACAGGGGTTACAGTTAGTTGCAAGAAATTATTAATGATCAGTAGATCAGAGTAAAGATATTCAAGGGTTTAAAGAGAAATTGCTTCTTTGCAGATCAACTGTGCCTACTCAGCAAAGACCTGAGAATTACCGTCACAGCTGGGGATTTTTGCAGACTTGTTTAAATATCTGCAGAAAGGATTAAGAAGCAGATTGCCTGATAAAATCATCATGTAAATCTCTCAGCTAATATGGAACTTCCAGCAACTTTGGATCCAAGCTATGAGAGATATTTTACATTATAATTTCACAGATTTTGTGCCAAAGTCAAAGTGATATTCATCTTCTTTATCCCTTTCCCTCACTCTCTCACCATCTTTATATTTATTTCAGTTGGTATGTGTGTGCATGGTTTACCTTTGTGTGTGCCCATATCAAATCCATTTTTAAGTAGACAAATAAACCAGTAGAAAAGGATGTCCAACAGCCACCAGCAATCTTTGCACATCCTTTTCTACTGGTTTGTTTGTTTGCTCGTTTTGCCTCTGCTGCCCATTTTTAAGTAGGAAAAGATAGACAATAAGTATGAATGGATAAGACTCTGAACAGGACTTTAAACAATTTTGTTTTTTTATACCTCTCCTCTTTTTTTTTTTGTTATTTTAATGTAACTCTGCTGTGTGCTTACTGACATATACTGGTCTTCTTGATGGTGCTGTTTGCATTTTTAATTAAAACAAGTTATGATGATAGGGGTTGGTCCATAACTTAATAGTGAAAAAAGTGGAAATACCAACAAATACTGCTGACTACTGTGAAAAAATAACACTTGGCCATAAAACACACTTAAAAATTGTCTAATTTTCCGACATATAAATGAAAGAAATGTCAGTCAAGTATTTTTCTTAGAACTTAAAAGAAGCATTTGCTTTGTAACGTAATGCACTTTGGACCACCTCTGAGCCATGAAGTTCCATACAATTGATCGGTGCAGGGTGATGTCAAATTATCAGTTGTACTTCTACAGTGGATATCGGTCTGCTGGTTTCACATGCAGAAAGTGATTACCATAGAAGAGAAAGCTGCTAATACATAATGAAGCTGAGTCTATTATCTATGGTGGGGTGGGGAACTGGGATGTTTCTAAGGGTAGAAAGCTGAATACAGACTGTTACTGTTTCCTAGAATACACAGAGACACAAGACTTCTTCAGGCAATGACTGGACTTATGGGAATATAAAACATGCAAAAGATGGACCATGCTCTAATTTTTAGACTTATGGAATTTGCACAGATTTAATGAGCATACTGGATTATTTTACATCTTCAACAGTCATCAAGGGGCGTCCCAAGAAGACTATTGGTAACCATAACTGGATTTTAGTCAAAGAAAACTTACTTTAAATGTCAAAGGACAGAGGTCCGTCTTAACTCTGTACAATCATGCCACTCACCTCCTTGACCTTTAAAACAAGATGGAACAGAAAGGATTTGATACTATATAAAATGATAGGCAACAATTTAAAGTGGTCCATTTTCCACAGTCTTCCACTTCTCTTTGCATATCTTGTGTCAATTCTCAGGACATACAGCTACATGTAACTGCTATTGCATGCTATTTCATAAACTGTTACTCTACAGCTTAATATGAACCTCTGTGATGAATTTTTATGTCACTGATACAAAATATCCGTTAATTACCACAGTTTAGAAATAACTAAGCTGTCATTTGGAATGTCCTTGATGTGTGGAAACATCATGCATTATAGGGAGGTAGTCTATATAACACAGATTAAAAGACATTTTGGATATAAGAACTTGAAGATTGAAGGATTAATTTTAAAATATTAAATGTTAATTCAAATGATGAACAATATATTTCTTTTACTATTTTTTTACTCTATTACAGCCCAAGTACCTTACTAGACTCCTTAAGTGATCACCCCCCCTCAGTCCAAAGACACTCTGTCCAACCAAATCACACTCTTATAGAGACTGTTGTAAACTCTCTAATTTTAATACCGACCTATTTAACTCCATACTGTCTAGCACTGACTGGTCCTTCCTCTAGCAGCTCACTCTCACTGAAGCAGTGCTTAAATTTAATCACATTTTCTTAGATACCCTCAACTCTCTTGCCCCCTCCAGGAGGATTAGAATCAAAGCTAATTATGCTCCCTGACTGTCTATGAAAACTAGATTCCTTATGCACAAAAGAGAGTGCTGTGAAAGCCTGGGTTAAATCCAAAGCACCATCCCTGTTCCAAAACTACAAAGAACTCTGGAACCTTGTAAAAAAACAAATCAATAAAGATAAAAAATCCTACTACAACTCCCACCAAATCAACAGCAAATCCAACCCATGATAATTCTGGATTACCCTTAACAAAACTCTCCAGCCAGGATGCCCTTCCAATCTCTCCCCTTTCCCAAATAACGCTCCTCTAGAAACTGCTACCCTGCTCAACAAACACTTCATTGACACTGTCATAAAACTCACACCCATTAACCACAACTCTAACACCCCTCCTGCCCCTTCTAACCCATGTATCAAAAACATCTTCACCTTTCAACCTGTTCCTACTTCCTATATCAAATGACTCCTGCTTAAGCCGAAACCCTGCTCTACCTCCTTAGATCCCACCTATTTTCCTCAAACTAGTTGCTGAATCCATAGCCTATCCTGTATCCCTGCTAATTAATAGATCCATTCAAGAAGCTACAGTCCTTGTCATTTGGAAATCTATCTTCACCATCCCCCCTGCATAAAGGGGGGAATTCAACCGACCCATCTAACTACAGACTGATAGCCATCCTTTCCCCTCTCTATCTAAAATACTAAAAAAATGCATTCGTACTCTGCTACTAAACTTTCTCCTTCAAGAAAACTATCTCACACCCACTCAATATGGCTTCTGGCCAAACCACAGCATGGCTATTGCCCTCTTAATAATTTATTCACACAATAGCCAAGGCCCGTGATAACAACCAACTTGTATCCTGTCTTTTCATTGACCTCTCCAAAGCTTTTGACACTGTCTGTCACCCTGTATTTTTATTTAAACTTGCTAATCTCAATCTGTCTGCTCCCTTCCTTGCCTGGTTCACTAGCTACCTCACTTGTAGGCAACAATCTGTCAGATGGCTGTCTTCCTGCTCCCCCTCTCTTCTAGTCACATCTGGTGTACCCCAAGGTTTCATCTTGGGTCCCCTCCTGTTTAACATTTTCACAAACGATCTTCACACATCTTGCAAACAATCCTCCCTAATTCAATATGTTGACGATTCCACTCTCATCTCCATTTCTAACGACATCACTGAACTCCATGCTCATACCCAAGATGCCTTTCTATCCATTGAAAACTGGCTGTCTGATAATCAACTCATCTTAAACCGCCCAAAAAACTAAGCTCCTGCTTTTTCTTCCTCGCTGTCTCTCTCTCCTCATAAATCCACCTTTGTCATCACATCCTCCAATAAAACCATCATACAACCTAAATCCCACACTAAGCTCCTAGGTACTATCATTGATGATGAACTAAAATTTAACTTGCATATCTTCCAAAGCATAAAAAAACTCACCCAAAACATGGCTTGCTTTATCGCAATAAAAAAATTCTAACTTCTAACGCTAGACTCTCCCTGGCTCAGGCTCTTCTCCTCTCCATCCTTCTTTATGCTGCCCCAGTTCTAACTAACATACAGTCCACAGCCTTGTCCAAACTCCAATAAACATACCACAAAATAGCTAGATTTGTCACAAACTGTCCTCCCAGCTCTCACCACTGCCTTGTACTCAACTCTCTCCAATGTCTGGAATCCCCCCAACAACTCCTTCTAACACAGTTTCAAATCAGACACTCTATATTATACAAAGCCGCTATCTGCCCATCCCTCTCCTCCCTGATATCTTCTTATACCCCCTACTCATGCTCTCCGCACCTCTAACCAGCAACTCCTAGATATCTACCAACCAAAGATGACTGTTGGTAAACTACTATACAAATGCACTGCAGCCAAGGCTTGGAATAAACTCCCAGCACACATAAGAGCCAATACTCACCCTAAAAACTTTAACAAAGAACTCAAACTTCACCTACTTAACACCAAGACTCACACCTGTCAGGACTTTACCTAATTCTACTACACTGCTGTATATTTAGGTTCTTCTGTTGTCTCCTACTACTCAGACATCCTACTGTACCACCTCCTAGTTTTTCTTACCTTACACATAGACTTTACTAAAAAGAGTACACCCTGAAACTTTACTACTACACCACATGTAGATATGTACATATTGTTTGCTATCTGTAATTACCCTAACATAGACTTTACTAAAATAATACACCCTAAAACTTTACTACTACACCACATGTAGATATGTACATATTGTTTGCTATCTGTAATTACCCTAACATAGACTTTACTAAAAGAGTACACCCTAAAACTTTACTACTACACCACATGTAGATATGTACATATTGTTTGCTATCTGTAATTACCCTAACATAGACTTTACTAAAAGAATACACCCTAAAACTTTACTACTACACCACATGTAGATATGTACATATTGTTTGCTATCTGTAATTACCCTAACATAGACTTTACTAAAAGAATACACCCTAAAACTTTACTACTACACCACATGTAGATATGTACATATTGTTTGCTATCTGTAATTACCCTAACATAGACTTTACTAAAAGAGTACACCCTAAAACTTTACTACTACACCACATGTAGATATGTACATATTGTTTGCTATCTGTAATTACCCTAACATAGACTTTACTAAAAGAATACACCCTAAAACTTTACTACTACACCACATGTAGATATGTACATATTGTTTGCTATCTGTAATTACCCTAACATAGACTTTACTAAAAGAATACACCCTAAAACTTTACTACTACACCACATGTAGATATGCACATATTGTTTGCTATCTGTAATTACCCTAACATAGACTTTACTAAAAGAGTACACCCTAAAACTTTACTACTACACTACATGTAGATATGTACATATTGTTTGCTATCTGTAATTACCCTAACATAGACTTTGCTAAAAGAGTACACCCTAAAACTTTACTACTACACCACATGTAGATATGCACATATTGTTTGCTATCTGTAATTACCCTAACATAGACTTTACTAAAAGAGTACACCCTGAAACTTTACTACTACACCACATGTAGATATGTGCATATTGTTTGCTATCTGTAATTACCCTAACATAGACTTTACTAAAAGAATACACCCTAAAACTTTACTACTACACCACATGTAGATATGTACATATTGTTTGCTATCTGTAATTACCCTAACATAGACTTTACTAAAAGAGTACACCCTAAAACTTTACTACTACACTACATGTAGATATGTACATATTGTTTGCTATCTGTAATTACCCTAACATAGACTTTACTAAAAGAATACACCCTAAAACTTTACTACTACACCACATGTAGATATGTACATATTGTTTGCTATCTGTAATTACCCTAACATAGACTTTACTAAAAGAGTACACCCTAAAACTTTACTACTACACTACATGTAGATATGTACATATTGTTTGCTATCTGTAATTACCCTATCAGAAATATATCTGCTGAATCCAATCTTTAGCTTTTGTATGCTCAATTGCTGTATATATTTTATGCAAAAAATCTTTATTTGTTTATTATCATGTGTATATAGTTTACTTCTATATTTTTGGACCTTATGTATCGTACTTCTCTGTCTTGGAGAGTGAATTTTATGTTCTGTAAATGCCTGTATCCGTAGCTTTTCTCCTTGGGTCTTAACTGAAAATGGGCTTCTGGCCCAGCTGGACTAACCCGGTTAACAAATGTCAAATAAATAAATAAGTAAATATTTCCAAACAAAAATATCTAGTTTTCTTAACTCATTAGCACATAAGTGGTGTGGAATGTCACACATCTAGCAGACTGCACATATCTTGCATTCCAGAGCATTTTCTGAAAAATAAACTTAAAAAGGATAAGATATGCAAAGTAAATATTTTGTGAACAATAAAAGCTATTAAAACTGTACAAATTGCAATGTTATCAGTAAGGAGAATTCTTTGTAGTAATAGTCAATGCATTCATAGTCTTTTTCATAAATACTGTAATGTATTGTATTGCACACATATCTCAAATTATATATATATATATATATATATATATATATATATATATATATATATATATATACATATATATATGGATTCCTATTACAAGAAAGAAAGTTCACTACTTTGAACTTGTAATAGGAAGCCACACTTATGCAAAAGTTCACTTTAAAGAAAGTGAACTTTTGCATAAGTGCACTTCACCGAAAACACTGCAGCACAGTGGAGGACATAAAAAACAAGCTTTGTCCTCCACTATGGCGCGATAGTCACAGACCTTAGGGTTAGGGCACGGGTTAGGGTAAGGGGATAGTTAGTAAAGCTATCCCCTTACCCTAACCCATGCCGTAACCCTAAGGTTCGTGACTATCGCACCATAATGGAGGACATTGCTATGTCCTTCACTGCGCTGCAGTCATCACGGAACTTAGGGTTAGGGCACGGGTCATGGTAAGGGGATAGCCCTATGGGCTATCCCCTTACTATGACCCATGCCCGAACCCTAAGGTCCATGAGTACTGCACAGAAGTTCAGTACAACACCCGTTCGTTGTACTGAAGTTCGTGTAAGTGCACTTTCGATTAAGTGCACTTTCACTGCAGTGAGCATTCCATGCACTATTTTGAATTAGTGAAAATTCAATCTAGTGTATGGAACCCATATATATATATATATATATATATATATATATATATATATATATATATATAGTAGAGGTAGACCAGACAGGAGTTTAAATATGAGGACATTACTGCATGCCTTTTCTGGGAACAACTAGAATGGTGATTTCCCAAATGACTGATAGCATCACATTACTCATTAAAAATGGAGAGCAAATCATGACAGCTATGAAGAAAGAAAGAAAGTAGAAAATGTAGAGGTAGAAGGTAGACAGAGTAGAAACTGTATTACATTTCCCCTAAAGCTCCTTATCTGAAATTTGAGACTTAATAATATGTCCTCTAGCTATGAAAATTGAAGTGCATTTTAACACAAATAACAGTGAATCTTGAAAGTCGGTGTTACAGATTTAAAGCATTGTTACTGAGGGAAAATTCCCATGCCCCTCCATGTGGGTGGGGGGGGGGGGCTGCACCCTCCCCCACTACCTACATATACTAACTCCATGATCACTTTACGTCAAAAACAGGGAATACTCCAAAATGCAACAGTTTGGGAATTGTATATATTTCTCCATAATCGCTCTTAAATTATCACAGTTCTAAGGATTGTGGTTACAGTACTCAAACATACAGCAGGAATCCTGGACCTGCTGTGAGAAGAAGGATATTCAGTGGACAGAACCTAGAAGGTCAGAAAAATATTTCTGTCTTTTAACTTATGTCATCTGTAATGCTATTATTTTTGGTCTTTTCTCTATCTTCCACGGAGCATCAGCTCTACTTCCTTGGTCACCTAATTGTTCCATTTATTTTCCTTTAACCACAAGTCATGAGCATCTGTTTGACCAAGGAGAGTGTCATATTATGGGCAGGCAGAATATTTTACCCCCACCCCCTGATGCCAGTTCCAGACTTGTACTCGGAGTC